>NW_025728153.1:0-181980 GCF_021461385.2 Schistocerca piceifrons | reverse complement strand
AGTAATTTCATCCGAATTTAATACAAAGGGCACAATGCCGACTGAAGTACAAGGGGACTGACACTCTCACTTTCTATGATTTGAACATCTCCTGTGAGTCCAGTTTTAGAGTCCGAAGCTTCACTTCAGTTTTCCTGTATACCGTGGACTTTCTTATTGACGATGTATCACACAAAATTGCATCCGAATTTAATACAAGAGGCACAATGCCGACTTAAGTACAAGAGGATTGACACTCTAGCTTTCTATGATTTGAACCTCTCCTGTGAGTCCAGTTTTAGATTCCGATGCTTCACTACAGGTATACTGTATCCCTTGGACCTTCTTATAGACGATGAAACACAGAAATTGCATCCGAATTTAATACAAAAGGCACAATGCCGACTTAAGTACAAGAGGACTGACACTCTAACATTCTATGATTTAAACCTCTCCTGTGAGTCCAGTTTTAGATTCCGAAGCTTCACTTCAGGTTTACTGTATGCCTTGGACCTTCTTATTGACGATGTAACACAGAATTTACATCCGAATTTAATACAAAAGGCACAATGCCGACTTAAGTACAAGAGGACTGACACTCTAACTTTTTTTGATTTGAACCTCTCCTGTGAGTCCAGTTTTAGATTCCGAAGCTTCACTTCAGGTTCACTGTATACCTTGGACCTTCTTATTGACGATGTAACACAGAAATTGCATCGGAATTATATTCAAAAGGTACAATGCCAACGTAAGTTCTTGATGACTGACACTCTAACTTTCTATGATTTGAACCTCTCCTATGAGTCCAGTTTTAGATTCCGATGCTTCACTTCAGGTTTACTGTATCCCATGGACCTTCTTATTGACGATGAAACACAGAAATTGCATCCGAATTTAATATAAAAGGCACAATGCCGACTTAAGTGCAAGAGGACTGACACTCTAACTTTCTATGATTTGACCCTCTCCTGAGAGTCCAGTTTTACATTCCGATGCTTCACTTCAGGTTTACTGTATCCCTTGGACCTTCTTATTGACAATGAAACACAGAAATTGCATCGGAAATAAATTCATAAGGTACAATGTCAACGTAAGTACAAGAGCAGCGACACACTTTCTATGATTTGAACCTCTCCTGTGAGTCCAGTTTTAGATTCCGATGCTTCACTTCAGGTTTCCTGTATACCTTGGACCTTCTTATTAACGATGAAACACAGAAATAGCATCCGAATTTAATACAAAATGCACAATGCCGAGTTAAGTACAAGAGGACTGACACTCTAACTTTCTATGATTTGAACCTCTCCTGTGAGTCCAGTTTTACATTCCGATGCTTCACTTCAGGTTTACTGTATCCCTTGGACCTTCTTATTCACGATGAGACACAGAAATTACATCCGAATTTAATACAAAAGGCACATTGCCGACTTAAGTACAAGATGACTGACACTCTAACTTTTTATGATTTGAACCTCTCCTCTGAGTCCAGCTTTAGATACCGATGCTTCACTTCAGGATTGCTGTATCCCTTGGACCATCTTGTTGACGATGAAGCTTAGATATTGCATCGGAATTAAATTCAAAAGACACAATGCCGACTTAAGTACAAGAGGACTGACACTCTCACTTTCTATGATTTGAACCTCTCCGGTGAGTCGAGTTTTAGTTTCCGATGCTTTACTACAGGTTTCCTGTATACCTAGGACCATCTTATTGACGATGAAAGACAGAAATTGCATCCGAATGTAATACAAAAGGCACAATGCCGACTTAAGTACAAGAGGACTGACACTCTCACTGTCTATGATATGAACCACTTCTGTGAGTCCAGTTTTAGATTCCGATGCTTCACTTCAGGTTTACTGTATACCGTGGACCTTCTTATTGACGATGAATCACAGAAATTGATTCCGAATTTAATACAAGAGGAACAATGCCGACTTAAGTACAAGAGGACTGACACTCTAGCTTTCTATGATTTGAACCTCTCCTGTGAGTCCAGTTTTAGATTCCGATGCTTCACTACAGGTATACTGTATCCCTTGGACCCTCTTATAGACGATGAATCACAGAAATTGCATCCGAATTTAATACAAAAGGCACAATGCCGACTTAAGTACAAGAGGAATGACACCCTAACTTTCTATGATTTGAACCTCTCCTGTGAGTCCAGTTTTAGATTCCAATGCTTCACTTCAAGTTTACTGTGTAGCATGGACCTTCTTATTGACGATGAAGCACAGAAATTGCATCGGAATTAAATTCAAAAGGCACAATGTGAGTTAAGTACAAGAGGACTGACACACTAACTTTCTATGATTTGAACCTCTCCTGTGAGTCCAGTTTTAAAATCCGATGCTTCACTTCATGTTTACTGTATCCCTTGGACCTCCTTATTGACGATGAAACACAGAAATTGCATCCGAATTTAATACATAAGGCACAATGCCGACTTAAGTACAAGAGTACTGACACTCTAACATTCTACGATTTGAACCCACATCTGAGTCCAGCTTTAGATTCCGATGCTTCACTTCAGGTTTGCTGTATCCCTTGGACCATCTTTTTGACGATGAAGCTTAGATATTGCATCGGAATTAAATTCAAAAGGCACAATGCCGACTTAAGTACAAGAGGACTGACACACTCACTTTCTATGATTTGAACCTCTCCGGTGTGTCGAGTTTTAGATTCCGATACTTCTCTTCAAATTTCCTGTATACCTAGAACCTTCTTATTGACGATGAAAGACAGAAATTGCATCCGAATATAATACAAAAGGCACAATGCCGACTTAAGTACAAGAGGACTGACTCTCTCACCTTCTATGATTTGAACCTCTCCTGTGTGTCCAGTTTTAGATTCCGATGCTTCACTTCAAGTTTACTGTAATCCTTGGTCCTTCTTATTGACGATGAAACACAGAAATTGCATCCGAATTTAATACAAAATGCACAATGCCGAGTTAAGTATAAGAGGACTGACACTCTAACGTTCTATGATTTGAGCCTCTCCTGTAAGTCCAGTGTTAGATTCCGATTCTTTACTTCAGGTTTACTGTATCCCCTGGACCTTCTTATTGACGATGAATCACAGAAATTGCATCCGAATTAAATACAAAACCCCCAATGCCGACTTAAGTACAAGAGCGCTGACACACTTTCTATGATTTGAACCTCTCCTGTGAGTCCAGTTTTAGATTCCGATGCTTCACTTCATGTTTCCTGTATACATTGGACCTTTTTATTGACGATTAAACACTGAAATTGCATCCGAATGTAATACAAAAGGCACAATGCCGACTGAAGTACACGAGGACTGACACTCTCACTTTCTATGATTTGAACCTCTTCTGTGAGTCCAGTTTTAGATTCCGATGCTTCACTTCAGGTTTACTGTATTCCTTGGACCTTCTTATTGACGATGAATAACAGAAATTGCATCCGAATTTAATACAAGAGGCACAATGCCTACTTAAGTACAAGAGGACTGACAGTCTAGCTTTCTATGATTTGAACCTCTCCTGTGAGTCCAGTTTTAGATTCCGATGCTTCACTACAGGTATACTGTATCCCTTGGACCTTCTTATAGACGATGAAACACAGAAATTGCATTTGAATGTAATACAAAAGGCACAATGCCGACCTAAGTACAGCAGGACTGACACTCTAACATTCTATGATCTGAACCTCTCCTGTGAGTCCAGTTTTAGATTCCGATGCTTCAATTCAGGTTTACTGTATGCCTTGGACCTTTTTAATGACGATGAAACACAGAAATTACATCCGAATTTAATACAAATGGCACAATGCCGACTTAAGTACAAGAGGACTGACACTCTCACTTTTTATGATTTGAACCTTTCCTGTGAGTCCAGTTTTAGATTCCGAAGCTTCACATCAGGTTCACTGTATACCTTGGACCTTCTTAATGACGATGAAACACAGAAATTGCATCGCAATTAAATTCAAAAGGCACAATGCCAACGTAAGTTCTAGATGACTGACACTCTAACTTTCTATGGTTTGAACCTCTCCTATGAGTCCAGTTTTAGATTCCGATGCTTCACTTCAGGTTTACTGTATCCCATGGACCTTCTTATTGACGATGAAACACAGAAATTGCATCCGAATTTAATACAAAAGGCACAATGCCGGCGTAAGTGCAAGAGGACTGACACTCTAACTTTCTATGATTTGACCCTCTCCTGTGAGTCCAGTTTTAGATTCCGATGCTTCACTTCAGGTTTATTGTATCCCTTGGAGCTTCTTATTAACGATGAAACACAGAAATTGCATACGAATTTAATACAAAATGCACAATGTCGAGTTAAGTACAAGAGGACTGACACTCTAACTTTCTATGATTTGAACCTCTCCTGTGAGACCAGTTTTCGATTCCGATGCTTCACTTCGGGTTTACTGTATCCCTTGGACCTTCTTATTGACGATGAAACACAGAAATTGCATCGGAATTAAATTCATAAGGCACAATGCCAACGTAAGTACAAGAGCACCGACACACTTTCTATGATTTGAACCTCTCCGGTGAGTCCAGTTTTAGATTCCGATGCTTCACTTCAAGTTTACTGTATTCCTTGGACCTTCTTATTGACGATGAAACACAGAATTTGCATCCGAATTTAATACAAAGCGCACAATGCCGACTGAAGTACAAGAGGGCTGACACTCTCACTTTCTATGATTTGAACATCTCCAGTGAGTCTAGTTTTAGATCCCGATGCTACACTTCAGGTTTACTGTATCCCTTAGAACTTCTTATTGACGATGAAACACAGATATTGCCTCCTAATTTAATACAAAATGCTCATGCCGACTTAAGTACAAGAGGACTGAAACTCTAAGTTTCTATGATTTGAACCACTCCTGTGAGTCCAGCGTTAGATTCCGAAGCTTCACTTCAGGTATACTGTATCCCTTGGACCTTCTTATTCACGATGAAACACAGAAATTACATCCGAATTTAATACAAAAGGCACAATGCCGACTTAGTACAAGAGGACTGACACTCTAAATTTTTATGATTTGAACCTCTCCTCTGAGTCCAGCTTTATATTCCGATGCTTCACTTCAGGTTTGCTGTATCCCTTGGACCATCTTGTTGACGATGAAGCTTAGATATTGCATCGGAATTAAATTCAAAAGACACAATTCCGACTTAAGTACAAGAGGACTGACACTCTCACATTCTATGATTTGAACCTCTCCGGTGAGTCGAGTTTTAGATTCCGATGCTTTACTACAGGTTTCCTGTATACCTAGGACCATTTTATTGACGATGAAAGAAAGAAATTGCTTCCGAATGTAATACAAAAGGCACAATGCCGACTTAAGTACAAGAGGACTGACACTCTCACTGTCTATGATATGAACCACTTCTGTGAGTCCAGTTTTAGATTCCGATGCTTCACTTCAGGTTTACTGTATACCGTGGACCTTCTTATTGACGATGAATCACAGAAATTGCATCCGAATTTAATACAAGAGGAACAATGCCGACTTAAGTACAAGAGGACTGACACTCTAGCTTTCTATGATTTAAACCTCTCCTGTGAGTCCAGTTTTAGATTCCGATGCTTCACTACAGGTATACTGTATCCCTTGGACCTTCTTATAGACGATGAAACACAGAAATTGCATCCGAATTTAATACAAAAGGCACAATGCCGACTTAAGTACAAGAGGAATGACACCCTAACTTTCTATGATTTGAACCTCTCCTGTGAGTCCAGTTTTAGATTCCAATGCTTCACTTCAAGTTTACTGTGTAGCATGGACCTTCTTATTGACGATGAAGCACAGAAATTGCATCGGAATTAAATTCAAAAGGCACAATGTGAGTTAAGTACAAGAGGACTGACACACTAACTTTCTATGATTTGAACCTCTCCTGTGAATCCAGTTTTAAAATCCGATGCTTCACTTCATGTTTACTGTATCCCTTGGACCTCCTTATTGACGATGAAACACAGAAATTGCATCCGAATTTAATACATAAGGCACAATGCCGACTTAAGTACAAGAGTACTGACACTCTAACATTCTATGATTTGAACCCCCTTCTGAGTCCAGCTTTAGATTCCGATGCTTCACTTCAGGTTTGCTGTATCCCTTGGACCATCTTTTTGACGATGAAGCTTAGATATTGCATCGGAATTAAATTCAAAAGGCAGAATGCCGACTTAAGTACAAGAGGACTGACACACTCACTTTCTATGATTTAAACCTCTCCGGTGTGTCGAGTTTTAGATTCCGATACTTCACCTCAGGTTTCCTGTATACCTAGAACCTTCTTATTGACGATGAAAGACAGAAATTGCATCCGAATTTAATACAAAAGGCACAATGCCGACTTAAGTACAAGAGGACTGACTCTCTCACCTTCTATGATTTGAACCTCTCCTGTGTGTCCAGTTTTAGATTCCGATGCTTCACTTCAAGTTTACTGTAATCCTTGGTCCTTCTTATTGACGATGAAACACAGAAATTGCATCCGAATTTAATACAAAATGCACAATGCCGAGTTAAGTATAAGAGGACTGACACTCTAACGTTCTATGATTTGGGCCTCTCCTGTAAGTCCAGTTTTAGATTCCGATTCTTTACTTCAGGTTTACTGTATCCCTTGGACCTTCTTATTGACGATGAATCACAGAAATTGCATCCGAATTAAATACAAAACCCCCAATGCCGACTTAAGTACAAGAGCACTGACACACTTTCTATGATTTGAACCTCTCCTGTGAGTCCAGTTTTAGATTCCGATGCTTCACTTCATGTTTCCTGTATACATTGGACCTTTTTATTGACGATGAAACACTGAAATTGCATCCGAATGTAATACAAAAGGCACAACGCCGACTGAAGTACACGAGGACTGACACTCTCACTTTCTATGATTTGAACCTCTTCTGTGAGTCCAGTTTTAGATTCCGATGCTTCACTTCAGGTTTACTGTATTCCTTGGACCTTCTTATTGACGATGAATAACAGAAATTGCATCCGAATTTAATACAAGAGGCACAAAGCCTACTTAAGTACAAGAGGACTGACAGTCTAGCTTTCTATGATTTGAACCTCTCCTGTGAGTCCAGTTTTAGATTCCGATGCTTCACTACAGGTATACTGTATCCCTTGGACCTTCTTATAGACGATGAAACACAGAAATTGCATCCGAATGTAATACAAAAGGCACAATGCCGACCTAAGTACAGGAGGACTGACACTCTAACATTCTACGATCTGAACCTCTCCTGTGAGTCCAGTTTTAGATTCCGATGCTTCAATTCAGGTTTACTGTATTCCTTGGACCTTCTTAATGACGATGAAACACAGAAATTGCATCGGAATTAAATTCAAAAGGCACAATGCCAACGTAAGTTCTAGATGACTGACACTCTAACTTTCTATGGTTTGAACCTCTCCTATGAGTCCAGTTTTAGATTCCGATGCTTCACTTCAGGTTTACTGTATCCCATGGACCTTCTTATTGACGATGAAACACAGAAATTGCATCCGAATTTAATACAAAAGGCACAGTGCCGGCGTAAGTGCAAGAGGACTGACACTCTAACTTTCTATGATTTGACCCTCTCCTGTGAGTCCAGTTTTAGATTCCGATGCTTCACTTCAGGTTTATTGTATCCCTTGGAGCTTCTTATTAACGATGAAACACAGAAATTGCATCCGAATTTAATACAAAATGCACAATGCCGAGTTAAGTACTAGAGGACTGACACTCTAACTTTCTATGATTTGAACCTCTCCTGTGAGTCCAGTTTTCGATTCCGATGCTTCACTTCAGGTTTACTGTATCCCTTGGACCTTCTTATTGACGATGAAACACAGAAATTGCATCGGAATTAAATTCATAAGGCACAATGCCAACGTAAGTACAAGAGCACCGACACACTTTCTATGATTTGAACCTCTCCTGTGAGTCCAGTTTTAGATTCCGATGCTTCACTTCAGGTTTCCTGTATACCTTGGACCTTCTTATTGACGATGAAACACAGAATTTGCATCCGAATTTAATACAAAGGGCACAATGCCGACTGAAGTACAAGAGGGCTGACACTCTCACTTTCTATGATTTGAACATCTCCAGTGAGTCTAGTTTTAGATCCCGATGCTACACTTCAGGTTTACTGTATCCCTTGGAACTTCTTATTGCCGATGAAACACAGATATTGCCTCCTAATTTAATACAAAATGCTCATGCCGACTTAAGTACAAGAGGACTGAAACTCTAAGTTTCTATGATTTGAACCACTCCTGTGAGTCCAGCGTTAGATTCCGAAGCTTCACTTCAGGTTTACTGTATCCCTTGGACCTTCTTATTCACGATGAAACACAGAAATTACATCCGAATTTAATACAAAAGGCACAATGCCGACTTAAGTACAAGAGGACCGACACTCTAAATTTTTATGATTTGAACCTCTCCTCTGAGTCCAGCTTTATATTCCGATGCTTCACTTCAGGTTTGCTGTATCCCTTAGACCATCTCTTTGACGATGAAGTTTAGATATTGCATCGGAATTAAATTCAAAAGATACAATGCCGACTTACGTACAAGAGGACTGACACTCTCACTTTCTATGATTTGAACCTCTCCGGTGAGTCGAGTTTTAGATTCCGATGCTTCACTACAGGTTTCCTGTATACCTAGGACCTTCTTATTGACGATGAAAGACAGAAATTGCATCCGAATTTAATACAAAAGGCACAATACAAACTTAGTACAAGAGGACTGACACTCTCACTTCCTATGAATTGAACCTCTCCTGTGAGTCCAGTTTTAGATTCCGATGCTTCACTTCAAGTTTACTGTATTCCTTGGACCTTCTTATTGACGATGAATTACAGAAATTGCATCCGAATTTAATATAAAATGCACAATGCCGAGTTAAGTACAAGAGGACTGACATTCTAACTATCTATTATTTGAGCCTCTCCTGTGAGTCCAGTTTTAGATTCCGATTCTTCACTTCAGGTTTACTGTATCCCTTAAACCTTCTTATTGACGATGAATCAAAGAAATTGCATCCGAATTTAATACAAAAGGCACAATGCCGACATAAGTACAAGAGGACTGACACACTAAATTTCTTTGATTTGATCTCTCCTGTGAGTCCAGTTTTAGATTCCGTGCTTCACTTCAGGTTTACTGTATTCCTTGGACCTTCTAATTGACGATGAACTACAGATACTGCATCCGAATTTAATACAAGTGGCACAATGCCGACTTAAGTACAAGAGGACTGACACTATCACTTTCTATGATTTAAACCTCTCCTGAGAGTCCAGTTTCAGATTACTATGCTTCACTTCAGGTTTACTGTATATCTTGGACCTTCTTATTGACGATGAAAGACAGAAACTGCATCCGAATTTAAAACAAAAGGCACAATGCCGACTTAAGGACAAGAGCACTGACAGACTTTGTAGGATTTGAACCTCTCCTTTGAGGCCAGTTTTAGATTCCGATGCTTCACTTCAGGTTTCCTGTATACCTTGGACCTTTTAATTGACGATGAAAGACAGAAATTGCATCCGAATTTAATACAAAAGGCACAATACAAACTTAGTACAAGAGGACTGACACCCTAACTTTCTATGATTTGAACCTCTCCTGTGAGTCCAGTTTTAAATTCTGATGCTTCACTTCATTTTTACTGTATCCCTTGGACCTCCTTATTGACGATGAAACACAGAAATTGCATCCGAATTTAATACATAAGGCACAATGCCGACTTAAGTACAAGAGTACTGACACTCTAACTTACTATGATTTGAACCTCTCCTCTGAGTCCAGCTTTAGATTCCGATGCTTCACTTCCGGTTTGCTGTATCCCTTGGACCATCTTTTTGACGATGATGCTTAGATATTGCATCGGAATTAAATTCAAAAGGCACAATGCCGACTTAAGTACAAGTGGACTGACACTCTCACTTTCTATGATTTGAACCTCTCCGGAGAGTCGAGTTTTAGATTCCGATGCTTCACTACAGGTTTCCTGTATACCTAGGACCTTCTTATTGACGATGAAAGACAGAAATTGCATCCGAATTTAATACAAAAGGCACAATGCAAACTTAAGTACAAGAGGACTGACTTTCTAACTTTCTATGATTTGAGCCTCTCCTGTGAGTCCAGTTTTAGGTTCCGATTCTTCACTTCAGGTTTACTGTATCCCTTGGACCTTCTTATTGACGATGAAAGACAGAAATTGCATCCGAAATAAATACAAAAGGCACAATGCCCACTTAAGGACAAGAGCACTGACACACTTTCTAGGATTTGAACCCCTCCTTTGAGTCCAGTTTTAGATTCCGATGCTTCACTTTAGGTTTCCTGTATACCTTGGACCTTTTTATTGACGATGAAGCACAGAAATTGCATCCGAATGTAATACAAAAGGCACAATACTGACTTAAGTACAAGAGGACTGACACTCTCACTTTCTATGATTTGAACCTCTTCTGTGAGTCAAGTTTTAGATTCCGATGCTTCACTTCAGGTTTACTGGATACCTTGGACCTTCTTATTGACGATGAATCACAGAAAATGCATCCGAATTTAATACAAGAGGCACAATGCCGACTTAAGTACAAGAGGACTGACACTCTAACTTTCTATGATTTGAACCTCTCCTGTGAGTCCATTTTTAGATTCCGATGCTTCACTTCAGATTTACTGTATCCCTTGGACCTTCTTATTGACGATGAAACACAGAAATTACATCCGAATTTAATACAAAAGGCACAATGCCGACTTAAGTACAAGAGGACTAACACTCTAACTTTTTATGATTCGAACCTCTCCTGTGAGTCCAGTTTTAGATTTTGAAGCTTCACATCAGGTTCACTGTATACCTTGGACCTTCTTTTTGACGATGAAACACAGAAATTGCATCGGAATTAAATTCAAAAGGCACAATGCCAACGTAAGTTCTAGTTGACTGACACTCTAACTTTCTATGATTAGAACCTCTCCTATGAGTCCAGTTTTAGATTCCAATGCTTCACTTCAGGTTTACTGTATCCCATGGACCTTCTTATTGACGATGAAACACAGAAATTGCATCCGAATTTAATACAAAAGGCACAATGCCGACTTAAGTGCAAGAGGACTGACACCCTAACTTTCTATGATTTGACCCTCTCCTGTGAGTCCAGTGTTAGATTCCGTGCTTCACTTCTGGTTTACTGTATTCCTTGGACCTTCTTATTGAAGATGAACTACAGATCTTGCATCCGAATTTAATACAAGAGGCACAATGCCGACTTAAGTACAAGTGCACTGACACAATTTCTATGATTTGAACCTCTCCTGTGAGTCCAGTTTTAGATTCCGATGCATCACTTCAGGTTTCCTGTATACCTTGGACCTTCTTATTGACGATGAAACACAGAAATTGCACCCGAATTTAATACAAAAGGCACAATGCCACTGAAGTGCAAGAGGGCTGACACTCTCACTTTCTATGATTTGAACCTCTCCTGTGTGTCCAGTTTTAGATTCCGATGCTTCACTTCAGGTTTACTGTATCCCTTGGACCTTCTTATTGACGATGAAACACAGAAATTGCCTCCGAATATAATACAAAAGGCACAATGCCGACTTAAGTACAAGAGGACTGACACTCGAACTTTTTATGATTAGAACCTCTCCTGTGAGTCCAGTTTTAGATTCCGAAGCTTCACATCAGGTTTACTGTTTACCTTGGACTTTCTTATTGACGATGAAACACAGAAATTACATCGGAATTAAATTCAACAGGCACAATGCCAACGTAAGTTCTAGAGGACTGACACTCTGACTTCTAAGATTTGAACCTCTCCTGTGAGTCCAGTTTTAGATTCTGATGCTTCACTTCAGGTTTACTGTATCCCTTGGACCTTCTTATTGACGATGAAACACAGAAATTACATCCGAATTTTATACAAAATGCACAATGCCGAGTTAAGTACAAGAGGACTGACACTCTAACTTTCTATGATTTGAACCTCTCGTGTGAGTCCAGCTTTCGATTCCGATGCTTCACTTCAGGTTTACTGTATCCCTTGGACCTTCTTATTGACGATGAAACACAGAAATTACATCCGAATTTAATACAAAAGGCACAATGCCGACTTAAGTACAAGAGGACTGACACTCTAACTTTTTATGATTTGAACATCTCCTGTGAGTCCAGTTTTAGATTCCGTAGCTTCACATCAGGTTTACTGTATCTCGTGGACCTTCTTATTGACGATGAAACACAGAAATTGCATCGGAATTAAATTCATAAGGCACAATGCCAACGTAAGTACAAGAGCACCGACACACTTTCTATGATTTGAACCTCTCCTGTGAGTCCAGTTTTAGATTCCGATGCTTCACTTCAGGTTTCCTGTATACCTTTGACCTTCTTATTGACGATGAAACACAGAAATTGCATCCGAATTTAATACAAAGGGCACAATGCCGACTGTAGTACAAGAGGACTGCCACTCTCACTTTCTATGATTTGAACCTCTCCTGTGAGTCCAGTTTTAGATTCCGATGCTACTCTTCAGGTTTACTGTATCCCTTGGAACTTCTTATTGACGATGAACCTCAGAAATTGCCTCCTAATATAATACAAAAGGCACATGCCGACTTAAGTACAAGAGGACTGAAACTCTTAGTTTCTATGATTTGAACCACTCCTGTGAGCGCAGTTTTAGATTCCGAAGCTTCACTTCAGGTTTACTGTATCCCTTGCACCTTCTTATTCACGATGAAACACAGAAATTACATCCGAATTTGATACAAAAATCACAATGCCGAGTTAAGTTCAAGAGGACTGACACTCTAACTTTTTATGATTTGAACCTCGCCTCTGAGTCCAGCTTTAGATTCCGATGCTTCACTTGAGGTTTGCTGTATCCCTTGGACCTTCTTATTGACGATGAAAGACAGAAATTGCATCCGAATTTAATACAAAAGGCACAATGCAAACTTAAGTACAAGAGGACTGACACTCTCACTTCCTATGATTTGAACCTCTCCTGTGAGTCCAGTTTTAGATTCCGATGCTTCACTTCAAGTTTACTGTATTCCTTGGACCTTCTTATTGACGATGAATTACAGAAATTGCATCCGAATTTAATACAAAATGCACAATGCCGAGTTAAGTACAAGAGGACTGACATACCAACTTTCTATTATTTGAGCCTCTCCTGTGAGTCCAGTTTTGGATTCCGATCCTTCACTTCAGGTTTCCTGTATACCTTGGATCTTTTTATTGACGATGAAACACAGAAATTGCATCCGAATGTAATACAAAAGGCACAATGCCGACTTAAGTACAAGAGGACTGACACTCTTACTTTCTATGATTTGAACCTCTCCTGTGAGTCCAGTTTTAGATTCCGATGCTTCACTTCAGGTTTACTGTGTAGCATGGACCTTCTTATTGACGATGAAGCACAGACATTGCATCGGAATATAATACATAAGGCACAATGCCGACTTAAGTACAAGAGTACTGACACTCTAACTTTCTATCATTTGAAGCCCTCCTGTGAGTCCAGTTTTAGATTCCGATATTTCACTTCAGGTTTACTGTGTAGCATGGACCTTCATATTGACGATGAAGCACAGAAATTGCATCAGAATTAGATTCAAAATGCACAATGTGAGTTAAGTACAAGAGGACTGACACCCTAACTTTCTATGATTTGAACCTCTCCTGTCAGTCCAGTTTTAAATTCTGATGCTTCACTTCATTTTTACTGTATCCCTTGGACCTCCTTATTGACGATGAAACACAGATATTGCATCCGAATTTAATACATAAGGCACAATGCCGACTTAAGTACAAGAGTACTGACACTCTATCTTACTATGATTTGAACCTCTCCTCTGAGTCCAGCTTTAGTTTCCGATGCTTCACTTCCGGTATGCTGTATCCCTTGTACCATCTTTTTGACGATGATGCTTAGATATTGCATCGGAATTAAATTCAAAAGGCACAATGCCGACTTAAGTACAAGAGGTCTGACACTCTCACTTTCTATGATTTGAACCTCTCCGGTAAGTCGTGTTTTAGATTCCGATGCTTCACTATCGGTTTCCTGTATACCTAGGACCTTCTTATTGACGATGAAAGACAGAAATTGTATCCGAATTTAATACAAAAGGCACAATGCAAACTTAAGTACAAGAGGACTGACACTCCAACTTTCTATGATTTGAGCCTCTCCAGTGAGTCCAGTTTTAGATTCCGATTCTTCACTTCAGGTTTACTGTCTCCCTTGGACCTTCTTCTTGACGATGAAAGACAGAAATTGCATCCGAATTTAATACAAATGGCACAATGCCGACTTAAGGACAAGAGCACTGGCACATTTTCTAGGATTTGAACCTCTCCTTTGAGTCCAGTTTTAGATTCCGATGCTTCACTTTAGGTTTCCTGTATACCTTGGACCTTTTTATTGACGATGAAAGACAGAAATTGCATCCGAATTTAATACAAAAGGCACAATACAAACTTAGTACAAGAGGACTGACACTCTCACTTCCTATGATTTGAACCTCTCCTGTGAGTCCAGTTTTAGATTCCGATGCTTCACTTCAAGTTTACTGTATTCCTTGGACCTTCTTATTGACGATGAATTACAGAAATTGCATCCGAATTTAATACAAAATGCACAATGCCGAGTTAAGTACAAGAGGACTGACATTCTAACTATCTATTATTTGAGCCTCTCCTGTGAGTCCAGTTTTAGATTCCGATTCTTCACTTCAGGTTTACTGTATCCCTTGGACCTTCTTATTGACGATGAATCAAAGAAATTGCATCCGAATTTAATACAAAAGGCACAATGCCGACATAAGTACAAGAGGACTGACACACTAAATTTCTTTGATTTGATCTCTCCTGTGAGTCCAGTTTTAGATTCCGTGCTTCACTTCAGGTTTACTGTATTCCTTGGACCTTCTTATTGACGATGAACTACAGATACTGCATCCGAATTTAGTACAAGAGGCACAATGCCGGCTTAAGTACAAGAGGACTGACACTCTCACTTTCTAAGATTTACACCTCTCCTGTGAGTCCAGTTTTAGATTACTATGCTTCACTTCAGGTCTACTGTATAACTTGGACCTTCTTATTAACGATGAAAGACAGAAATTGCATCCGAATATAATACAAAATGCACAATACCGACTTAAGTACAAGTGCACTGACACAATTTCTATGATTTGAACCTCTCCTGTGAGTCCAGTTTTAGATTCCGATGCATCACTTCAGGTTTCCAGTATACCTTGGACCTTCTTATTGACGATGAAACACAGAAATTGCACCCGAATTTAATACAAAAGGCACAATGCCACTGAAGTGCAAGAGGGCTGACACTCTCACTTTCTATGATTTGAACCTCTCCTGTGTGTCCAGTTTTAGATTCCGATGCTTCACTTCAGGTTTACTGTATCCCTTGGACCTTCTTATTGACGATGAAACACAGAAATTGCCTCCGAATATAATACAAAAGGCACAATGCCGACTTAAGTACAAGAGGACTGACACTCGAACTTTTTATGATTAGAACCTCCCCTGTGAGTCCAGTTTTAGATTCCGAAGCTTCACATCAGGTTTACTGTATACCTTGGACTTTCTTATTGACGATGAAACACAGAAATTACATCGGAATTAAATTCAACAGGCACAAAGCCAACGTAAGTTCTAGAGGACTGACACTCTGACTTCTAAGATTTGAACCTCTCCTGAGAGTCCAGTTTTAGATTCTGATGCTTCACTTCAGGTTTACTGTATCCCTTGGACCTTCTTATTGACGATGAAACACAGAAATTACATCCGAATTTTATACAAAATGCACAATGCCGAGTTAAGTACAAGAGGACTGACACTCTAACTTTCTATGATTTGAACCTCTCGTGTGAGTCCAGCTTTCGATTCCGATGCTTCACTTCAGGTTTACTGTATCCCTTGGACCTTCTTATTGACGATGAAACACAGAAATTACATCCGAATTTAATACAAAAGGCACAATGCCGACTTAAGTACAAGAGGACTGACACTCTAACTTTTTATGATTTGAACATCTCCTGTGAGTCCAGTTTTAGATTCCGTAGCTTCACATCAGGTTTACTGTATCTCGTGGACCTTCTTATTGACGATGAAACACAGAAATTGCATCGGAATTAAATTCATAAGGCACAATGCCAACGTAAGTACAAGAGCACCGACACACTTTCTATGATTTGAACCTCTCCTGTGAGTCCAGTTTTAGATTCCGATGCTTCACTTCAGGATTCCTGTATACCTTTGACCTTCTTATTGACGATGAAACACAGAAATTGCATCCGAATTTAATTCAAAAAGGGCACAATGCCGACTGTAGTACAAGAGGACTGCCACTCTCACTTTCTATGATTTGAACCTCTCCTGTGAGTCCAGTTTTAGATTCCGATGCTACTCTTCAGGTTTACTGTATCCCTTGGAACTTCTTATTGACGATGAAACTCAGAAATTGCCTCCTAATATAATACAAAAGGCACATGCCGACTTAAGTACAAGAGGACTGAAACTCTTAGTTTCTATGATTTGAACCACTCCTGTGAGTCCAGTTTTAGATTCCGAAGCTTCACTTCAGGTTTACTGTATCCCTTGGACCTTCTTATTCACGATGAAACACAGAAATTACATCCGAATTTGATACAAAATTCACAATGCCGAGTTAAGTTCATGAGGACTGACACTCTAACTTTTTATGATTTGAACCTCGCCTCTGAGTCCAGCTTTAGATTCCGATGCTTCACTTCAGGTTTGCTGTATCCCTTGGACCTTCTTATTGACGATGAAAGACAGAAATTGCATCCGAATTTAATACAAAAGGCACAATGCAAACTTAAGTACAAGAGGACTGACACTCTCACTTCCTATGATTTGAACCTCTCCTGTGAGTCCAGTTTTAGATTCCGATGCTTCACTTCAAGTTTACTGTATTCCTTGGACCTTCTTATTGACGATGAATTACAGAAATTGCATCCGAATTTAATACAAAATGCACAATGCCGAGTTAAGTACAAGAGGACTGTCATACCAACTTTCTATTATTTGAGCCTCTCCTGTGAGTCCAGTTTTGGATTCCGATCCTTCACTTCAGGTTTCCTGTATACCTTGGATCTTTTTATTGACGATGAAACACAGAAATTGCATCCGAATGTAATACAAAAGGCACAATGCCGACTTAAGTACAAGAGGACTGACACTCTTACTTTCTATGATTTGAACCTCTCCTGTGAGTCCAGTTTTAGATTCCGATGCTCACTTCAGGTTTACTGTGTAGCATGGACCTTCTTATTGACGATGAAGCACAGAAATTGCATCGGAATTATATTCAAAAGGCACAATGTGAATTAAGTACAAGAGGACTGACACTCTAACTTTCTATGATTTGAACCTCTCCTGTGAGTCCAGTTTTAAATTCCGATGCTTCACTTCAGGTTTACTGTATCCCTTGGACGTCCTTATTGACGATGAAACACAGAAATTACATCCGAATATAATACATAAGGCACAATGCCGACTTAAGTACAAGAGTACTGACACTCTAACTTTCTATCATTTGAACCCCTCCTGTGAGTCCAGTTTTAGATTCCGATATTTCACTTCAGGTTTACTGTGTAGCATGGACCTTCATATTGACGATGAAGCACAGAAATTGCATCAGAATTACATTCAAAAGGCACAATGTGAGTTAAGTACAAGAGGACTGACACCCTAACTTTCTATAATTTGAACCTCTCCTGTCAGTCCAGTATTAAATTCTGATGCTTCACTTCATTTTTACTGTATCCCTTGGACCTCCTTATTGACGATGAAACACAGATATTGCATCCGAATTTAATACATAAGGCACAATGCCGACTTAAGTACAAGAGTACTGACACTCTAACTTACTATGATTTGAACCTCTCCTCTGAGTCCAGCTTTAGATTCCGATGCTTCACTTCCGGTATGCTGTATCCCTTGGACCATCTTTTTGACGATGATGCTTAGATATTGCATCGGAATTAAACTCAAAAGGCACAATGCCGACTTAAGTACAAGAGGTCTGACACTCTCACTTTCTATGATTTGAACCTCTCCGGTAAGTCGTGTTTTAGATTCCGATGCTTCACTATCGGTTTCCTGTATACCTAGGACCTTCTTATTGACGATGAAAGACAGAAATTGTATCCGAATTTAATTCAAAAGGCACAATGCAAACTTAAGTACAAGAGGACTGACACTCCAACTTTCTATGATTTGAACCTCTCCAGTGAGTCCAGTTTTAGATTCCGATTCTTCACTTCAGGTTTACTGTCTCCCTTGGACCTTCTTCTTGACGATGAAAGACAGAAATTGCATCCGAATTTAATACAAAAGGCACAATGCCGACTTAAGGACAAGAGCACTGGCACACTTTCTAGGATTTGAACCTCTCCTTTGAGTCCAGTTTTAGATTCCGATGCTTCACTTTAGGTTTCCTGTATACCTTGGACCTTTTTATTGACGATGAAACACAGAA
This sequence comes from Schistocerca piceifrons, assembly GCF_021461385.2. Taxonomy (NCBI): domain Eukaryota; kingdom Metazoa; phylum Arthropoda; class Insecta; order Orthoptera; family Acrididae; genus Schistocerca; species Schistocerca piceifrons. The sequence continues at coordinate 163,411 of NW_025728153.1, read as the reverse complement.
ATTGCATCCGAATGTAATACAATAGGCAGAATGCCGACTTAAGTACAAGAGGACTGACACTCTCACTCTCTATGATTTGAACCTCTTCTGTGAGTCCAGTTTTAGATTCCGATGCGTCACTTCAGGTTTACTGTATACCTTGGACCTTCTTATTGACGATGAATCACAGAAATTGCATCCGAATTTAATACAAGAGGCACAATGCCGACTTAAGTACAAGAGGACTGACACCCTAACTTTCTATGATTTGACCCTCTCCTGTGAGTCCAGTTTTAGATTCCGATGCTTCACTACAGGTATACTGTATCCCTTGGACCTTCTTATAGACGATGAAACACAGTAATTGCATCCGAATTTAATACAAAAGGCACAATGCCGACCTAAGTACAAGAGGACTGACACCCTAACTTTCTATGATTTGAACCTCTCCTGTGAGTACAGTTTTAGATTCCAATGCTTCACTTCAAGTTTACTGTGTAGCATGGACCTTCTTATTGACGATGAAGCACAGAAATTGCATCGGAATTAAATTCAAAAGGCACAATGTGCGTTAAGTACAAGAGGACTGACACACTAACTTTCTATGATTTGAACCTGTCCTGTGAGTCCAGTTTTAAAATCCGATGCTTCACTTCATGTTTACTGTATCCCTTCGACCTCCTTATTGACAATGAAACACAGAAATTGCATCCGAATTCAATACATAAGGCACAATGCCGACTTAAGTACAAGAGTACTGACACTCTAACATTCTATGATTTGAACCCCCTTCTGAGTCCAGCTTTAGATTCCGATGCTTCACTTCAGGTTTGCTGTATCCCTTGGACCATCTTTTTGACGATGAAGCTTAGATATTGCATCGGAATTAAATTCAAAAGGCACAATGCCGACTTAAGTACAAGAGGACTGACACACTCACTTTCTATGATTCGAACTTCTCCGGTGTGTCGAGTTTTAGATTCCGATACTTCACTTCAGGTTTCCTGTATACCTAGAACCTTCTTCTTGACGATGAAAGACAGAAATTGCATCCGAATTTAATACAAAAGGCACAATGCCGACTTAAGTACAAGAGGACTGACTCTCTCACCTTCTATGATTTGAACCTCTCCTGTGAGTCCAGTTTTAGATTCCAATGCTTCAATTCAGGTTTACTGTACGCCTTGGACCTTCTTAATGACGATGAAACACAGAAATTGCATCCGAATTAAATACAAAACCGCCAATGCCGACTTAAGTACAAGAGCACTGACACACTTTCTATGATTTGAACCTCTCCTGTGAGTCCAGTTTTAGATTCCGATGCTTCACTTCATGTTTCCTGTATACCTTGGACCTTTTTATTGACGATGTAACACTGAAATTGCATCCGAATGTAATACAAAAGGCACAATGCCGACTTAAGTACACGAGGACTGACACTCTAACATTCTATGATCTGAACCTCTCCTGTGAGTCCAGTTTTAGATTCCAATGCTTCAATTCAGGTTTACTGTACGCCTTGGACCTTCTTAATGACGATGAAACACAGAAATTACATCCGAATTTAATACAAATGGCACAATGCCGACTTAAGTACAAGAGGACTGACATTCTCACTTTTTATGATTTGAACCTTTCCTGTGAGTCCAGTTTTAGATTCCGAAGCTTCACCTCAGGTTCACTGTATACCTTGGACCTTCTTAATGACGATGAAACACAGAAATTGCATCGGAATTAAATTCAAAAGGCACAATGCCAACGTAAGTTCTAGATGACTGACACTCTAACTTTCTATGATTTGAACCTTTCCTATGAGTCCAGTTTTAGATTCCGATGCTTCACTTCAGGTTTACTGTATCCCATGGACCTTCTTATTGACGATGAAACACAGAAATTGCATCCGAATTTAATACAAAAGGCACAATGCCGACGTAAGTGCAAGAGGACTGACACTCTAACTTTCTATGATTTGAACCTCTCCTGTGAGTCCAGTTTTAGATTCCGAAGCTTCACATCAGGTTTACTGTATACCTTGGACCTTCTTATTGACGATGAAACACAGAAATTGAATCGGAATTAAATTCAAAAGGCACAATGCCAACGTAAGTTCTAGATGACTGACACTCTAACTTTCTATGATTTGAACCTCTCCTGTGAGTCCAGTTTTAAATTCCGTCGCTGCACTTCAGGTTTACTGTATCCCATGGACCTTCTAATTAACGATGAAACACAGAAATTGCATCCGAATTTAATACAAAAGGCGCAATGCCGACTTAAGTACAAGAGGACTGACACTCCAACTTTCTATGATTTGAAACTCTCCTGTGAGTCCAGTGTTAGATTCCGTGCTTCACTTCTGGTTTACTGTATTCCTTGGACCTTCTTATTGAAGATGAACTACATATCTTGCATCCGAATTTAATACAAGAGGCACAATGCCGGCTTAAGTTCAAGAGGGCTGACACTCTCACTTTCTATGATTACACCTCTCCTGTGAGTCCAGTTTTAGATTACTATGCTTCACTTCAAGTTTACTGTATAACTTGGACCTTCTTATTAACGATGAAAGACAGAAATTGCATCCGAATATAATACAAAAGGCACAATGCCGACTTGAGTACAAGTGTACTGACACACTTTCTATGATTTGAACCTCTCCTGTGAGTCCAGTTTTAAATTCCGATGCATCACTTCAGGTTTCCTGTATACCTTTCACCTTCATATTGACGATGAAACACAGAAATTGCACCCGAATTTAATACAAAAGGCACAATGCCGACTGAAGTACAAGAGGGCTGACACTCTCACTTTCTATGATTTGAACCTCTCCTGTGAGTCCAGTTTTAGATTCCGATGCTTCACTTCAGGTTTACTGTATCCCTTGGACCTTCTTATTGACGATGAAACACAGAAATTGCCTCCGAATATAATACAAAAGGCACAATGCCGACTTAAGTACAAGAGGACTGACACTCGAACTTTTTATGATTAGAACCTCTCCTGTGAGTCCAGATTTAGATTCCGAAGCTTCACATCAGGTTTACTGTATGCCTTGGACTTTCTTATTGACGATGAAACACAGAAATTACATCGGAATTAAATTCAAAAGGCACAATGCCAACGTAAGTTCTAGAGGACTGACACTCTAACTTTCTATGATTTGAACCTCTCCTGTGAGTCCAGTTTTAGATTCCGATGCTTCTCTTCAGGTTTACTGTATACCTTGGACCGTCTTATTGACGATGAAACACAGAAATTGCATCCGAATTTAATACAAGAGACACAATGCAGACTTAAGTACACGAGGACTGACACTCTAGCTTTCTATGATTTGAACCTCTCCTGTGAGTCCAGTTTTAGATTCCGATGCTTCACTACAGGAATTCTGTATCCCTTGGACCTTCTTATAGACGGTGAAACACAGAAATTGCATCCGAATTTAATACAAAAGGCACAATGCCGACTTAAGTACAAGAGGACTGACACTCTGACTTCTATGATTTGAACCTCTCCTGTGAGTCCAGTTTTAGATTCCGATGCTTCACTTCAGGTTTACTGTATCCCTTGGACCTTCTTATTGACGATGAAATACAGAAACTACATCCGAATTTTATACAAAAGGCACAATGCCGACTTAAGTACAAGAGGACTGACGCTCTAACATTTTATTATTTGAACCTCTACTGTGAGTCCAGTTTTAGATTCCGAAGCTTCACATCAGGTTTACTGTATACCTTGGACCTTCTTATTGACGATGAAACACAGAAATTGCATCGGAATTAAATTCAAAAGGCACAATGCCAACGTAAGTTCTAGATGACTGACACTCTAACTTTCTATGATTTGAACCTCTCCTGTGAGTCCAGTTTTAGATTTCGATGTTTCACTTCAGGTTTACTGTATCCCACGGACCTTCTTATTGACGATGAAACACAGAAATTGCATTCGAATTTAGTACAAAAGGCACAACGCCGACTTCAGTGCAAGAGGACTGACACTCTACCTTTCTGTGATTTGAACCTCTCCTGTGAGTCCAGTTTTAGATTCCGATGCTTCACTTCTGGTTTCCTGTATACCTTGGACCTTCTTAATGACGATGAAACACAGAAATTGCATCCGAATTTAATACAAAAGGCACAATGCCGACTGAAGCACAATAGGACTGACACTCTCATTTTCTATGATTTGAACCTCTCCTGTGAGTCCAGTTTTAGATTCCGATGCCTCGCTTCAGGTTTACTGTATTACTTGGACCTTCTTATTGACGATGAAACACAGAAATTGCCTCCGAATATAATGCAAAAGGCACAATGCCGACATAAGTACAAGAGGACTGACACTCGAACTTTTATGATTTGAACCTCTTCTGTGAGCCCAGTTTTAGATTCCGAAGCTTCACATCTGGTTTACTGTATACCTTGGACCTTCTTATTGACGATGAAACACAGAAATTGCGTCGGAATTAAATTCAAAAGGCACAATGCCAACGTAAGTTCTAGAGGACTGACACTCTAACTTTCTATGATTTGAACCTCTCCTGTGAATCCAGTTTTAGATTCCGATGCTTCACTACCGGTTTCCTGTATACCTAGGACCTTCTTATTTATGATGAAAGACAGAAATTGCATCCGAATTTAATACAAAAGGCACAATGCAAGCTTATGTAAAAGAGGACTGACACTCTCACTTTCTATGATTTGAACCTCTCCTGTGAGCCCAGTTTTAGATTGCGATGCTTCACTTCAAGTTTACTGAATTCCTTGGACCTTCATATTGACGATGAAATACAGAAATTGCATCCGAATTTAATACAAAATGCACAATGCCGAGTTAAGTACAAGAGGACTGACATTCTAACTTTCTATGATTTAAGCCTCTCCATTGAGTCCAGTTTTAGATTCCGATTCTTCACTTCAGGTTTACTGTCTCCCTTGGACCTTCTTCTTGACGATGAAAGACAGAAATTGCATCCGAATTTAATACAAAAGGCACAATACCGACTTAAGGACAAGGGCACTGGCACACTTTCTAGGATTTGAACCTCTCCTTTGAGTCCAGTTTTAGATTCCGATGCTTCACTTTAGGTTTCCTGTATACCTTGGACCTTTTTCTTGACGATGAAACACAGAAATTGCATCCGAATGTAATACAAAAGGCACAATGCCGACTTAAGTACAAGAGGACTGACACTCTCACTCTCTATGCTTTTGAACCTCTTCTGTGAGTCCAGTTTTAGATTCCGATGCGTCAATTCAGGTTTACTGTATTCCTTGGACCTTCTTATTGACGATGAATCACAGAAATTGCATCCGAATTTGATACAAGAGGCACAATGCCGACTTAAGTACAAGAGGACTGACACTCTAACTTTCTATGATCTGAACCTCTCCTGTGAGTCCAGTTTTAGATTCCGATGCTTCACTTCAGGTTTACTGTATCCCTTGGACCTTCTTATTGACGATGAAACAGATATTACATCCGAATGTAATACAAAAGGCACAATGCCGACTTTAGTACAAGAGGACTGACACTCTAACTTTTTATGATTTGAACCTCTCCTGTGAGTCCAGTTTTAGAATCCGAAGCTTCACATCATGTTTACTGTATACCTTGGACCTTCTTATTGACGATGAAACACAGAAATTGAATCGGAATTAAATTCAAAAGGCACAATGCCAACGTAAGTTCTAGATGACTGACACTCTAACTTTCTATGATTTGAACCTCTCCTGTGAGTCCAGTTTTAAATTCCGTCGCTGCACTTCAGGTTTACTGTATCAGATGGACCTTCTAATTAACGATGAAACACAGAAATTGCATCCGAATTTAATACAAAAGGCACAATTCCGACTTAAGTACAAGAGGAATGACACTCTAACTTTCTATGATTTGAAACTCTCCTGTGAGTCCAGTGTTAGATTCCGTGCTTCACTTCTGGTTTACTGTATTCCTTGGACCTTGTTATTGAAGATGAACTACATATCTTGCATCCGAATTTAATACAAGAGGCACAATGCCGGCTTAAGTACAAGAGGGCTGACACTCTGACTTTCTATGATTTACACCTCTCCTGTGAGTCCAGTTTTAGATTACTATGCTTCACTTCAGGTTTACTGTATAACTTGGACCTTCTTATTAACGATGAAAGACAGCAATTGCATCCGAATATAATACAAAAGGCACAATGCCGACTTAAGTACAAGTGCACTGTCACACTTTCTATGATTTGAACCTCTCCTGTGAGTCCAGTTTTAGATTCCGATGCATCACTTCAGGTTTCCTGTATACCTTGGACCTTCTTATTGACGATGAAACACAGAAATTGCATCCGAATTTAATACAAGAGACACAATGCTGACTTAAGTACACGAGGACTGTCACTCTAGCTTTCTATGATTTGAACCTCTCCTGTGAGTCCAGTTTTAGATTCCGATGCTTCACTACTGGAATTCTGTATCCCTTGGACCATCTTATAGACGATGAAACACAGAAATTGCATCCGAATTTAATACAAAAGGCACAATGCCGACTTAAGTACAAGAGGACTGACACTCTGACATCTACGATTTGAACCTCTCCTGTGAGTCCAGTTTTAGATTCCGATGCTTCACTTCAGGTTTACTGTATCCCTTGGACCTTCTTATTGACGATGAAACACAGAAATTACATCCGAATTTTATACAAAAGGCACAATGCCGACTTAAGTACAAGAGGACTGACGCTATAACTTTTTATGATTTGAACCTCTACTGTGAGTCCAGTTTTAGATTCCGAAGCTTGACATCAGGTTTACTGTATACCTTGGACCTTCTTATTGACGATGAAACACAGAAATTGCATCGGAATTAAATTCAAAAGGCACAATGCCAACGTAAGTTCTAGATGACTGACACTCTAATTTTCTATGATTTGAACCTCTCCTGTGAGTCCAGTTTTAGATTTCGATGTTTCACTTCAGGTTTACTGTATCCCACGGACCTTCTTATTGACGATGAAACACAGAAATTGCATCCGAATTTATTACAAAAGGCACAACGCCGACTTAAGTGCAAGAGGACTGACACTCTACCTTTCTGTGATTTGAACCTCTCCTGTGAGTCCAGTATTAGATTCCGATGCTTCACTTCTGGTTTCCTGTATACCTTGGACCTTCTTATTGACGATGAAACACAGAAATTGCATCCGAATTTAATACAAAAGGCACAATGCCGACTGAAGTACAATAGGACTGACACTCTCACTTTCTATGATTTGAACCTCTCCTGTGAGTCCAGTTTTAGATTCCGATGCCTCACTTCAGGTTTACTGTATTCCTTGGACCTTCTTATTGACGATGAAACACAGAAATTGCCTCCGAATATAATGCAAAAGGCACAATGCCGACATAAGTACAAGAGGACTGACACTCGAACTTTTTATGATTTGAACCTCTTCTGTGAGTCCAGTGTTAGATTCCGAAGCTTCACATCAGGTTTACCGTATACCTTGGACCTTCTTATTGACGATGAAACACAGAAATTGCATCGGAATTAAATTCAAAAGGCACAATGCCAACGTAAGTTCTAGAGGACTGACACTCTAACTTTCTGTGATTTGAACCTCTCCTGTGAGTCCAGTTTTAGATTCCGATGCTTCACTTCAGGTTTACTGTATCCCTTGGACCTTCTTATTGACGATGAAACACAGAAATTGCATCCGAATTTAATACAAGAGGCACAATGCTGATTTTCGTACAAGAGGACTGACACTCTAGCTTTCTATGATTTGAACCTCTCCTGTGAGTCCAGTTTTAGATTCCGATGCTTCACTACAGGCATTCTGTATCCCTTGGTCCTTCTTATAGACGATGAAACACAGAAATTGCATCCGAATTTAATACAAAAGGCACAATACCGACTTAAGTACAAGAGGACTGACACTATAAGTTTTATGATTTGAACCTCTACTGTGAGTCCAGTTTTAGATTCCGAAGCTTCACATCAGGTTTACTGTATACCTTGGACCTTCTTATTGACGATGAAACACAGAAATTGCATCGGAATTAAATTCAAACGGCACAATGCCAACGTAAGTTCTAGATGACTGACACTCTAACTTTCTATGATTTGAACCTCTCCTGTGAATCCAGTTTTAGATTCCGATGTTTCACTTCAAGTTTACTGTATCCCATGGACATTCTTATTGACGATGAAACACAGAAACTGCATCCGAATTTAATACAAAGGGCACAACGCCGACTTAGGTGCAAGAGGACTGACACTCTAACTTTCCATGATTTGAACCTCTCCTGTGAGTCCAGTTTTAGATTCCGACGTTTCACATCAGTTTTCCTGTATCGCTTGGACCTTCTTATTGACGATGAAACACAGAAATTGCATCCGAATTTAATACAAAAGGCACAACGCCGACTTAAGTGCAAGAGGACTGACACTCTACCTTTCTGTGATTTGAACTTATCCAGTGGGTCCAGTTTTAGATTCCGATGCTTCACTTCTGGTTTACTGTATACCTTCGACCTTCTTATTGACGATGAAACACAGAAATTGCATCGGAATTAAATTCAAAAGGCACAATGCCAACGTAAGTTCTAGAGGACTGACACTATGACTTTCTGTGATTTGAACCTCTCCTGTGAGTCCAGTTTTAGATTCCGATGCTTCACTTCAGGTTAACTGTATCCCTTGGACCTTCTTATTGACGATGAAACACAGAAATTGCATCCGAATTTAATACAAGAGGCACAATGCTGACTTAAGTACAAGAGGACTGACACTCTAGCTTTCTGTGATTTGAACCTCTCCTGTGAGTCCAGTTTTAGATTCCGATGCTTCACTTCAGGTAATCTGTATCCCTTGGACCTTCTTATAGACGATGAAACACAGAAATTGCATCCGAATTTAATACAAAAGGCACAATGCCGGCTTAAGTACAAGAGGACTGACACTCTGACTTCTATGATTTGAACCTCTCCTGTGATTCCAGTTTTAGATTCCGATGCTTCACTTCAGGTTTACTGTATTCCTTGGACCTTCTTATTAACGATGAAACACAGAAATTACATCCGAATTTTATACAAAAGGCACAATGCCGACTTAAGTACAAGAGGACTGACACTATAACTTTTTATGATTTGAACCTCTACTGTGAGTCCAGTTTTAGATTCCGAAGCTTCACATCAGGTTTACTGTATACCTTAGACCTTCTTATTGACGATGAAACACAGAAATCGCATTGGAATTAAATTCAAAAGGTACAATGCCAACATAAGTTCTAGAGGACTGACACTCTAACTTTCTGTGATTTGAACCTCTCCTGTGAGTTCAGTTTTAGATTCCGATGCATCACTTCAGGTTTACTGTATCCCTTACACCTTCTTGAACACAGAAATTGCATCCGAATTTAATACAAAAGGCACAATGCCGACTCAAGTACAAGAGGACTGACACTCTGACTTCTATGATTTGAACCTCTCCTGTGAGTCCAGTTTTAGATTCCGATGCTTCACTTCAGGTTTACTGTATCCCTTCGACCTTCTTATTGACGATGAAACACAGAAATTACATCCGAATTTTATACAAAAGGCACAATGCCGACTTAAGTACAAGAGGACTGACGCTATAACTTTTTATGATTTGAACCTCTACTGTGAGTCCAGTTTTAGATTCCGAAGCTTCACATCAGGTTTACTGTATACCTTGGACCTTCTTATTGACGATGAAACACAGAAATTGCATCGGAATTAAATTCAAAAGGCACAATGCCAACGAAAGTTCTAGATGACTGACACTCTAACTTGCTATGATTTGAACCTCTCCTGTGAGTCCAGTTTTAGATTTCGATGTTTCACTTCAGGTTTACTGTATCCCACGGACCTTCTTATTGACGATGAAACACAGAAATTGCATCCGAATTTAATACAAAAGGCACAACGCCGACTTAAGTGCAAGAGGACTGACACTCTACCTTTCTGTGATTTGAACCTCTCCAGTGAGTCCAGTTTTAGATTCCGATGCTTCACTTCTGGTTTCCTGTATACCTTGGACCTTCTTAATGACGATGAAACACAGAAATTGCATCCGAATTTAATACAAAAGGCACAAAGCCGACTGAAGTACAATAGGACTGACACTCTCACTTTCTATGATTTGAACCTCTCCTGTGAGTCCAGTTTTAGATTCCGATGCCTCACTTCAGGTTTACTGTATCCCTTGGACCTTCTTATTGACGATGAAACACAGAAATTCCCTCCGAATATAATGCAAAAGGCACAATGCCGACATAAGTACAAGAGGACTGACACTCGAACTTTTTATGATTTGAACCTCTTCTGTGAGTCCAGTTTTAGATTCCGAAGCTTCACATCAGGTTTACTGTATACTTTGGACCTTCTTATTGACGATGAAACACAGAAATTGCATCGGAAATAAATTCAAAAGGCACAATGCCAACATAAGTTCTAGAGGACTGCCACTCTAACTTTCTGTGATTTGAACCTCTCCTGTGAGTCCAGTTTTAGATTCCGATGCTTCACTTCAGGTTTACAGTATCCCTTGGACCTTCTTATTGACTATGAAACACAGAAATTAGATTCCGAATTTAAAACAAGAGGCACAATGCTGACTTATGTACAAGAGGACTGACACTCTAGCTTTCTATGATTTGAACCTCTCCTGTGAGTCCAGTTTTAGATTCCGATGCTAAACTACAGGCATTCTGTATCCCTTGGTCCTTCTTATAGACGATGAAACACAGAAATTGCATCCGAATTTAATACAAAAGGCACAATGCCGACTTAAGTACAAGAGGACTGACACTCTGAATTCTATGATTTGAACCTCTCCTGTGAGCCCAGTTTTAGATTCCGATGCTTCACTTCAGGTTTTCTGTATCCCTTGGACCTTCTTATTGACGATGAAACACAGAAATTACATCCGAATTTTATACAAAGGGCACAATGCCGACTTAAGTACAAGAGGACTGACACTATAACTTTTTATGATTTGAACCTCTACTGTGAGTCCAGTTTTAGATTCCGAAGCTTCACATCAGGTTTACTGTATACCTTGGACCTTCTTAATGACGATGAAACACAGAAATTGCATCGGAATTAAATTCAAAAGGCACAATGGCAACGTAAGTTCTAGATGACTGACACTCTAACTTTCTATGATTTGAACCTCTCCTGTGAGTCCAGTTTTAGATTCCGATGTTTCACTTCAAGTTTACTGTATCCCATGGACATTCTTATTGACGATGAAACACAGAAACTGCATCCGAATTTAATACAAAAGGCACAACGCCGACTTAAGTGCAAGAGGACTGACACTCTAACTTTCTATGATTTGAACCTCTCCTGTGAGTCCAGTTTTAGATTCCGATGCTTCACTTCAGGTTATTGTATCCCTTGGACCTTCTTATTGACGATGAAACACAGAAATTACATCCGAATTTTATACAAAAGGCACAATGCCGACTTAAGTACAAGAGGACTGACGCTATAACTTTTTATGATTTGAACCTCTACTGTGAGTCCAGTTTTAGATTCCGAAGCTTCACATCAGGTTTACTGTATACCTTGGACCTTCTTATTGACGATGAAACACAGAAATTGCATCGGAATTAAATTCAAAAGGAACAATGCCAACGTAAGTTCTAGATGACTGACACTCTAACTTTCTATGATTTGAACCTCTCCTGTGAGTCCAGTTTTAGATTTCGATGTTTCACTTCAGGTTTACTGTATCCCACGGACCTTCTTATTGACGATGAAACACAGAAATTGCATCCGAATTTAATACAAAAGGCACAACGCCGACTTAAGTGCAAGAGGACTGACACTCTACGTTTCTGTGATTTGAACCACTCCTGTGAGTCCAGTTTTAGATTCCGATGCTTTACTTCTGGTTTCCTGTATACCTTAGACCTTCTTAATGACGATGAAACACAGAAATTGCATCCGGATTTAATACAAAAGACACAATGCCGGCCGAAGTACAATAGGACTGACACTCTCACTTTCTATGATTTGAACCTCTCCTGTGAGTCCAGTTTTAGATTCCGATGCCTCACTTCAGGTTTACTGTATCCCTTGGAGCTTCTTATTGACGATGAAACACAGAAATTGCCTCCGAATATAATGCAAAAGGCACAATGCCGACATAAGTACAAGAGGACTGACACTCGAACTTTTTATGATTTGAACCTCTTCTGTGAGTCCAGTTTTAGATTCCGAAGCTTCACATCAGGTTTACTGTATACCTTGGACCTTCTTATTGACGATGAAACACAGAAATTGCATCGGAACTAAATTCAAAAGGCACAATGCCAACGTAAGTTCTAGAGGACTGACACTCTAACTTTCTGTGATTTGAACCTCTCCTGTGAGTCCAGTTTTAGATTCCGATGCCCCACTTCAGGTTTACTGTATCCCTTGGACCTTCTTATTGACTATGAAACACAGAAATTGCATCCGAATTTAAAACAAGAGGCACAATGCTGACTTAAGTACAAGAGGACTGACACTCCAGCTTTCTATGATTTGAACCTCTCCTGTGAGTCCAGTTTTTGATTCCGATGCTAAACTACAGGCATTCTGTATCCCTTGGTCCTTCTTATAGACGATGAAACACAGAAATTGCATCCGAATTTAATACAAAAGGCACAATGCCGACTTAAGTACAAGAGGACTGACACTATAACTTTTTATGATTTTAACCTCTACTGTGAGTCCAGTTTTAGATTCCGAAGCTTCACATCAGGTTTACTGTATACCTTGGACCTTCTTATTGACGCTGAAACACAGAGACTGCATCCGAATTTAATACAAAAGGCACAACGCCGACTTAAGTGCAAGAGGACTGACACTCTAACTTTCTATGATTTGAACCTCTCCTGTGAGTCCAGTTTTAGATTCCGATGTTTCACATCAGTTTTCCTGTATCGCTTGGACCATCTTATTGATGATGAAACACAGAAAAAGCATCCGAATTTAATACAAAAAGCACAACGCCGACTTAAGTGCAAGAGGACTGACACTCTACCTTTCTGTGATTTGAACCTCTCCAGTGAGTCCAGTTTTAGATTCCGATGCTTCACTTCTGGTTTCCTGTATACCTTGGACCTTCTTATTGACGATGAAACACAGAAATTGCATCCGAATTTAATACAAAAGGCACAATGCCGACTGAAGTACAATAGGACTGACACTCTCACTTTCTATGATTTGAAACTCTCCTCTGGGTCCAGTTTTAGATTCCGATGCCTCACTTCAGGTTTACTGTATCCCTTGGACCTTCTTATTGACGATGAAACACAGAAATTGCATCCGAATTTAATACAAGAGGCACAATGCTGACTTAAGTACAAGAGGACTGACACTCTAGCTTTCTATGATTTGAACCTCTCCTGTGAGTCCAGTTTTAGATTCCGATGCTTCACTTCAGGTAATCTGTATTCCTTGGACCTTCTTACAGACAATGAAACACATAAATTGCATCCGAATTTAATACAAAAGTCACAATGCCGACTTAAGTACAAGAGGACTGACACTCTGACTTCTATGATTTGAACCTCTCCTGTGATTCCAGTTTTAGATTACGATGCTTCACTTCAGGTTTAATGTATTCCTTGGACCTTCTTATTGACGATGAAACACAGAATTTACATCCGAATTTTATACAAAAGGCACAATGCCGACTTAAGTACAAGAGGACTGACACTATAACTTTTTATGATTTGAACCTCTACTGTGAGTCCAGTTTTAGATTCCGAAGCTTCACATCAGGTTTACTGTATACCTTGGACCTTCTTATTGACGATGAAACACAGAAATTGCATCGGAATTAAATTCACAAGGCACAATGCCAACGTAAGTTCTAGAGGACTGACACTCTAACTTTCTGTGATTTGAACCTCTCCTGTGAGTCCAGTTTTAGATTCCGATGCTTCACTTCAGGTTTACTGTATCCCTTGGACCTTCTTATTGACGATGAAACACAGAAATTGCCTCCGAATATAATGCAAAAGGCACAATGCCGACATAAGTACAAGAGGACTGACACTCGAACTTTTTATGATTTGAACCTCTTCTGTGAGTCCAGTTTTAGATTCCGAAGCTTCACATCAGGTTTACTGTATACTTTGGACCTTCTTATTGACGATGAAACACAGAAATTGCATCGGAAATAAATTCAAAAGGCACAATGCCAACATAAGTTCTAGAGGACTGCCACTCTAACTTTCTGTGATTTGAACCTCTCCTGTGAGTCCAGTTTTAGATTCCGATGCTTCACTTCAGGTTTACAGTATCCCTTGGACCTTCTTATTGACTATGAAACACAGAAATTAGATTCCGAATTTATAACAAGAGGCACAATGCTGACTTAAGTACAAGAGGACTGACACTCTAGCTTTCTATGATTTGAACCTCTCCTGTGAGTCCAGTTTTAGATTCCGATGCTAAACTACAGGCATTCTGTATCCCTTGGTCCTTCTTATAGACGATGAAACACAGAAATTGCATCCGAATTTAATACAAAAGGCACAATGCCGACTTTAAGTACAAGAGGACTGACACTCTGAATTCTATGATTTGAACCTCTCCTGTGAGTCCAGTTTTAGATTCCGATGCTTCACTTCAGGTTTTCTGTATCCCTTGGACCTTCTTATTGACGATGAAACACAGAAATTACATCCGAATTTTATACAAAGGGCACAATGCCGACTTAAGTACAAGAGGACTGACACTATAACTTTTTATGATTTGGACCTCTACTGTGAGTCCAGTTATAGATTCCGAAGCTTCACATCAGGTTTACTGTATACCTTGGACCTTCTTATTGACGATGAAACAGAGAAATTGCATCGGAATTAAATTCAAACGGCACAATGCCAACGTAAGTTCTAGATGACTGACACTCTAACTTTCTATAATTTGAACCTCTCCTGTGAGTCCAGTTTTAGATTCCGATGTTTCACTTCAAGTTTACTGTATCCCATGGACATTCTTATTGACGATGAAACACAGAAACTGCATCCGAATTTAATACAAAAGGCACAACGCCGACTTAAGTGCAAGAGGACTGACACTCTGACTTTCTATGATTTGAACCTCTCCTGTGAGTCCAGTTTTAGATTCCGATGCTTCACTTCAGGTTATTGTATCCCTTGGACCTTCTTATTGACGATGAAACACAGAAATTACATCCGAATTTTATACAAAAGGCACAATACCGACATCAGTACAAGAGGACTGACGCTATAACTTTCTATGATTTGAACCTCTCCTGTGAGTCCAGTTTTAGATTTCGATGTTTCACTTCAGGTTTACTGTATCCCACGGACCTTCTTATTGACGATGAAACACAGAAATTGCATCCGAATTTAATACAAAAGGCACAACGCCGACTTAAGTGCAAGAGGACTGACACTCTACATTTCTGTGATTTGAACCTCTCCTGTGAGTCCAGTTTTAGATTCCGATGCTTTACTTCTGGTTTCCTGTATACCTTGGACCTTCTTAATGACGATGAAACACAGAAATTGCATCCGAATTTAATACAAAAGACACAATGCCGACTGAAGTACAATAGGACTGACACTCACACTTTCTATGATTTGAACCTCTCCTGTGAGTCCAGTTTTAGATTCAGATGCCTCACTTCAGGTTTACTGTATCCCTTGGACCTTCTTATTGACGATGAAACATAGAAATTGCCTCCGAATATAATGCAAAAGGCACAATGCCGACATAAGTACAAGAGAACTGACACTCGAACTTTTTATGATTTGAACCCCTTCTGTGAGTCCAGTTTTAGATTCCGAAGCTTCACATCAGGTTTACTGTACACCTTGGACCTTCTTATTGACGATGAAACACAGAAATTGCATCGGAATTAAATTCAAAAGGCACAATGACAACGTAAGTTCTAGAGGAGTGACACTCTAACTTTCTGTGATTTGAACCTCTCCTGTGAGTCCAGTTTTAGATTCCGATGCTTCACTTCAGGTTTACTGTATCCCTTGGACCTTCTTATTGACTATGAAACACAGAAATTGCATCCGAATTTAAAACAAGAGGCACAAAGCTGACTTAAGTACAAGAGGACTGACACTCCAGCTTTCTATGATTTGAACCTCTCCTGTGAGTCCAGTTTTAGATTCCGATGCTAAACTACAGGCATTCTGTATCCCTTGGTCCTTCTTATAGACGATGAAACACAGAAATTGCATCCGAATTTAATACAAAAGGCACAATGCCGACTTAAGTACAAGAGGACTGACACTATCAATTCTATGATTTGAACCTCTCCTGTGAGTCCAGTTTTAGATTCCGATGTTTCACTTCAAGTTTACTGTATCCCAAGGACATTCTTATTGACGATGAAACACAGAAACTGCATCCGAATTTAATACAAAAGGCACAACGCCGACTTAAGTGCAAGAGGACTGACACTCTAACTTTCTATGATTTGAACCTCTCCTGTGAGTCCAGTTTTAGATTCCGATGCTTCACTTCTGGTTTCCTGTACACCTTGGACCTTCTTATTGACGATGAAACACAGAAATTGCATCCGAATTTAATACAAAAGGCACAATGCCGACTGAGGTACAATAGGACTGACACTCTACCTTTCTGTGATTTGAACCTCTCCAGTGAGTCCAGTTTTAGATTCCGATGCTTCACTTCTGGTTTCCTGTATCCCTTGGACCTTCTTATTGACGATGAAACACAGAAATTGCATCCGAATTTAATACAAGAGGCACAATGCTGACTTAAGTACAAGAGGACTGACACTCTAGCTTTCTATGATTTGAACCTCTCCTGTGAGTCCAGTTTTAGATTCCGATGCTTCACTTCAGGTAATCTGTATCCCTTGGACCTTCTTACAGACAATGAAACACAGAAATTGCATCCGAATTTAATACAAAAGTCACAATGCCGACTTAAGTACAAGAGGACTGACACTCTGACTTCTATGATTTGAACCTCTCCTGTGATTCCAGTTTTAGATTCCGATGCTTTACTTCTGGTTTCCTGTATACCTTGGACCTTCTTAATGACGATGAAACACAGAAATTGCATCCGAATTTTATACAAAAGGCACAATGCCGACTTAAGTACAAGAGGACTGACAATATAACTTTTTATGATTTGAACCTCTACTGTGAGCCCAGTTTTAGATTCTGAAGTTTCACATCAGGTTTACTGTATACCTTGGACCTTCTTATTGACGATGAAACACAGAAATTGCATCGGAATTAAATTCAAAAGGCACAATGCCAACGTAAGTTCTAGAGGACTGACACTCTAACTTTCTGTGATTTGAACCTCTCCTGTGAGTCCAGTTTTAGATTCCGATGCTTCACTTCAGGTTTACTGTATCCCTTGGACCTTCTTATTGACGATGAAACACAGAAATTGCATCCGAATTTAATACAAAAGGCACAATGCCGACTTGAGTACAAGAGGACTGACACTCTGACTTCTATGATTTGAACCTTTCCTGTGAGTCCAGTTTTAGATTCCGATGCTCCACTACAGGTATTCTTTATCCCTTGGACCTTCTTATAGACGATGAAACACAGAAATTGCATCCGAATTTAATACAAAAGGCACAATGCCGACTTGAGTACAAGAGGACTGACACTCTGACTTCTATGATTTGAACCTTTCCTGTGAGTCAGGTTTTAGATTCCGATGCTTCACTTCAGGTTTACTGTATCCCTTGGAGCTTCTTATTGACGATGAAACACAGAAATTACATCCGAATTTTATACAAAAGGCACAATGCCGACTTAAGTACAAGAGGACTGACACTATAACTTTTTATGATTGGAACCTCTACTATGAGTCCAGTTTTAGATTCCGAAGCTTCACATCAGGTTTACTGTATACCTTGGACCTTCTTATTGACGATGAAACACAGAAATTGCATCGGAATTAAATTCAAACGTCACAATGCCAACGTAAGTTCTAGATGACTGACACTCTAACTTTCTATGATTTGAACCTCTCCTGTGAGTCCAGTTTTAGATTCCGATGCTTCACATCAGGTTTCCTGTATCGCTTGGACCTTCTTATTGACGATAAAACACAGAAAATGCATCCGAATTTAATACAAAAGGCACAACGCCGACTTAGGTGCAAGAGGACTGACACTCTACCTTTCTGTGATTTGAACCTCTCCTGTGAGTCCAGTTTTAGATTCCGATGTTTCACTTCTGGTTTCCTGTATACCTTGGACCTTCTTATTGACGATGAAACACAGAAATTGCATCCGAATTTAATACAAAAGGCACAATGCCTTCTGAAGTACAATAGGACTGACACTCTCACTTTCTATGATTTGAACCTCTCCTCTGGGTCCAGTTTTAGATTCCGATGCCTCACTTCAGGTTTACTGTATCCCTTGGACCTTCTTATTGACGATGAAACACAGAAATTGCCTCCGAATATAATACAAAAGCACAATGCCGACATAGGTACAAGAGGACTGACACTCGAACTTTTTATGATTTGAACCTCTCCTGTGAGTCCAGTTTTAGATTCCGAAGCTTCACATGAGGTTTACTGTATACCTTGGACCTTCTTATTGACGATGAAACACAGAAATTGCATCCGAAGTTAATACAAAAGGCACAATGCCGACTTAAGTACAAGAGGACTGACACTCTAAATTTCTATGATTTGAACCTCTCCTGTGTGTCCAGTTTTTGATTCTGATGCCTCACTTCAGGTTTAATGTATCCCTTGGACCTTCTTATTGACGATGAAACACAGAAATTGCATCCGAATTTAATACAAAAATCACAATGCCGACTTAAGTACAAGAGGACTGACACTCTAACTGTTTATGATTTGAACTCTCCTGAGCGTCCAGTTTTAGATTACGAAGCTTCACATCAGGTTAACTCAATACCTTGGACCTTCTTATTGACGGCGAAACACAGAAATTGCATCGGAATTAAATTCAAAAGGCACAATGCCAACTTAAGTTCTAGAGGACTGACACTTTAACTTTCTATGATTTGATCCTCATCTGTGAGTCCAGTTTTAGATTCCGATTCTTCACTTCAGGTTTACTTTATCCCTTGGAACTTCTTGTTGACGATGAAACACAGAAATTGCATCCGAATTTAATACAAAAGGCACAACGCCGACTTAAGTGCAAGAGGACTGACACTCTACCTTTCTGTGATTTGAACCTCTCCAGTGAGTCCAGTTTTAGATTCCGATGCTTCACTTCTGGTTTCCTGTATACCTTGGACCTTCTTATTGACGATGAAACACAGAAATTGCATCCGAATTTAATACAAAAGGCACAATGCCGACTTAAGTACAAGAGGACTGACACTATAACTTTTTATGATTTGAACCTCTACTGTGAGTCCAGCTTTAGATTCCGAAGCTTCACATCAGGTTTACTGTATACCTTGGACCTTCTTATTGACGATGAAAAACAGAAATTGCATCGGAATTAAATTCAAACGGCACAATGCCAACGTAAGTTCTAGATGACTGACACTCTAACTTTCTATGACTTGAACCTCTCCGGTGAGTCCCGTTTTAGATTCCGATGTTTCACTACAGGTTTACTGTATCCCATGGACCTTCTTATTGACGATGAAACACAGAAACTGCATCCGAATTTAATACAAAAGGCACAAGGCCGACTTAAGTGCAAAAGCACTGACACTCTAACTTTGTATGATTTGAACCTCTCCTGTGAGTCCAGTTTTAGATTCTGATGCTTCACGTCAGATTTCCTGTATCGCTTGGACCTTCTTATTGACGATGAAACACAGAAATTGCATCCGAATTTAATACAAAAGGCACAACGCCGACTTAAGTGCAAGAGGACTGACACTCTACCTTTCTGTGATTTGAACCACTCCTGTGAGTCCAGTTTTAGATTCCGATGCTTCACTTCTGGTTTCCTGTATACCTTGGACCTTCTTATTGACGATGAAACACAGAAATTGCATCCGAATTTAATACAAAAGGCACAATGCCGACTGAAGTACAATAGGACTGACACTCTCACTTTCTATGATTTGAAACTCTCCTCTGGGTCCTGTTTTAGATTCCGATGCCTCACTTCAGGTTTAATGTATCCCTTGGACCTTCTTATTGACGATGAAACACAGAAATTGCCTCCGAATATAATGCAATAGGCACAATGCCGACATAAGTACAAGAGGGCTGCTACTCGAACTTTTTATGATTTGGACCTCTCCTGTGAGTCCAGTTTTAGATTCCGAAGCTTCACATCAGGTTTACTGTATACCTTGGACCTTCTTATTGACGATGAAACACAGAAATTGCATCGGAATTAAATTCAAAAGGCACAATGGCAACGTAAGTTCTAGAGGACTGACACTATAACTTTCTGTGATTGGAACCTCTTCTGTGAGTCCACTTTTAGATTCCGATGCTTCACTTCAGGTTTACTGTATCCCTTGGACCTCTTTATTGACGATGGAACACAGAAATTGCATCCGAATTTAATACAAGAGGCACAATGCTGACTTAAGTACAAGAGGACTGACACTCTAGCTTTCTATGATTTGAACCTCTCCTTTGAGTCCAGTTTTAGATTCCGATGCTTCACTACAGGTATTCTGTATCCGTTGGACCTTCTTATAGACGATGAAACACAGAAATTGCATCCGAATTCAATACAAAAGGCACAATGCCGACTTAAGTACAAGAGGACTGACACTCTGACTTCTATGATTTGAACCTCTCCTGTGAGTCCATTTTTAGATTCCGATGCTTCACTTCAGGTTTACTGTATCCCTTGGAGCTTCTTATTGACGATGAAAAACAGAAATTACATTTGAATTTATACAAAAGGCACAATGCCGACTTAAGTACAAGAGGACTGACACTATAACTTTTTATGATTTGAACCACTACTGTGAGTCCAGTTTTAGATTCCGAAGCTTCACATCAGGTTTATTGTATACCTTGGACCTTCTTATTGACGATGAAACACAGAAATTGCATCGGAATTAAATTCAAACGACACAATGCCAACGTAAGTTCTAGATGACTGACACTCTAACTTTCTATGATTTGAACCTCTCCTGTGAGACCAGTTTTAGATTCCGATGTTTCACTTCGGGTTTACTGTATCCCATGGACCTTCTTATTGACGATGAAACACAGAAACTGCATCCGAATTTAATACAAAAGGCACAACGCCGACTTAAGTGCAAGAGGACTGACACTCTAACTTTCTATGATTTGAACCTCTCCAGTGAGTCAAGTTTTAGTTTCCGATGCTTCACATCAGGTTTCCTGTATCGCTTGGACCTTCTTATTGACGATGAAACACAGAAATTGCATCCGAATTTAATACAAAAGGCAAAATGCCGACTGAAGTACAATAGGACTGACACTCTCACTTTCTATGATTTGAACCTCTCCTCTGGCTCCAGTTTTAGATTCCGATGCCTCACTTCAGGTTTACTGTATCCCTTGGACCTTCTTATTGACGATGAAACACAGAAATTGCCTCCGAATATAATGCAAAAGGCACAATACCGACATAAGTACAAGAGGGCTGACACTCGAACTTTTTATGATTTGAACCTCTCCTGTGAGTCCAGTTTTAGATTCCGAAGCTTCACATCAGGTTTACTGTATACCTTGGACCTTCTTATTTACGATGAAACACAGATATTGCATCAGAATTAAATTCAAAAGGCACAATGCCAACGTAAGTTCTAGAGGACTGACACTCTAACTTTCTGTGATTCGAACCTCTCCTGTGAGTCCAGTTTTAGATTCCGATGCTTCACTTCAGGTTTACTGTATCCCTTGGACCTTCTTATTGACGATGAAACACAGAAATTGCATCCGAATTTAATACAAGAGGCACAATGCTGACTTACGTACAAGAGGACTGACACTCTAGCTTTCTATGATTTGAACCCCTACTGTGAGTCCAGTTTTAGATTCCGAAGCTTCACATCAGGTTTACTGTATACCTTGAACCTTCTTATTGACGATGAAAAACAGAAATAGCATCGGAATTAAATTCAAACGGCACAATGCCAACGTAAGTTCTAGATGACTGACACTCTAACTTTCTATGATTTGAACCTCTCCTGTGAGTCCCGTTTTAGATTCCGATGTTTCACTTCAGGTTTACTGTATCCCATGGACCTTCTTATTGACGATGAAACACAGAAACTGCATCCGAATTTAATACAAAAGGCACAAGGCCGACTTAAGTGCAAAAGGACTGACACTCTAACTTTGTATGATTTGAACCTATCCTGTGGGTCCAGTTTTAGATTCCGATGCTTCACATCAGATTACCTGTATCGCTTGGACCTTCTTATTGACGATGAAACACAGAAATTGCATCCGAATTTAATACAAAAGGCACAACGCCGACTTAAGTGCAAGAGGACTGACACTCTACCTTTCTGTGATTTGAACCTCTCCTGTGAGTCCAGTTTTAGATTCCGATGCATCACTTCTGGTTTCCTGTATACCTTGGACCTTCTTATTGACGATGAAACACAGAAATTGCATCCAAATTTAATACAAAAGGCACAATGCCGACTGAAGTACAATAGGACTGACACTCTCACTTTCTATGATTTGAACCTCTCCTCTGGGTCCAGTTTTAGATTCCGATGCCTCACTTCAGGTTTACTGTATCCCTTGGACCTTCTTATTGACGATGAAACACAGAAATTGCCTCCGAATATAATGCAATAGGCACAATGCCGACATAAGTACAAGAGGGCTGCTACTCGAACTTTTTATGATTTGGACCTCTCCTGTGAGTCCAGTTTTAGATTCCGAAGCTTCACATCAGGTTTACTGTATACCTTGGACCTTCTTATTGACGATGAAACACAGAAATTGCATCGGAATTAAATTCAAAAGGCACAATGGCAACGTAAGTTCTAGAGGACTGACACTATAACTTTCTGTGATTGGAACCTCTTCTGTGAGTCCACTTTTAGATTCCGATGCTTCACTTCAGGTTTACTGTATCCCTTGGACCTCTTTATTGACGATGGAACACAGAAATTGCATCCGAATTTAATACAAGAGGCACAATGCTGACTTAAGTACAAGAGGACTGACACTCTAGCTTTCTATGATTTGAACCTCTCCTTTGAGTCCAGTTTTAGATTCCGATGCTTCACTACAGGTATTCTGTATCCGTTGGACCTTCTTATAGACGATGAAACACAGAAATTGCATCCGAATTCAATACAAAAGGCACAATGCCGACTTAAGTACAAGAGGACTGACACTCTGACTTCTATGATTTGAACCTCTCCTGTGAGTCCATTTTTAGATTCCGATGCTTCTCTTCAGGTTTACTGTATCCCTTGGAGCTTCTTATTGACGATGAAAAACAGAAATTACATTTGAATTTATACAAAAGGCACAATGCCGACTTAAGTACAAGAGGACTGACACTATAACTTTTTATGATTTGAACCACTACTGTGAGTCCAGTTTTAGATTCCGAAGCTTCACATCAGGTTTATTGTATACCTTGGACCTTCTTATTGACGATGAAACACAGAAATTGCATCGGAATTAAATTCAAACGTCACAATGCCAACGTAAGTTCTAGATGACTGACACTCTAACTTTCTATGATTTGAACCTCTCCTGTGAGACCAGTTTTAGATTCCGATGTTTCACTTCGGGTTTACTGTATCCCATGGACCTTCTTATTGACGATGAAACACAGAAACTGCATCCGAATTTAATACAAAAGGCACAACGCCGACTTAAGTGCAAGAGGACTGACACTCTAACTTTCTATGATTTGAACCTCTCCAGTGAGTCAAGTTTTAGTTTCCGATGCTTCACATCAGGTTTCCTGTATCGCTTGGACCTTCTTATTGACGATGAAACACAGAAATTGCATCCGAATTTAATACAAAAGGCAAAATGCCGACTGAAGTACAATAGGACTGACACTCTCACTTTCTATGATTTGAACCTCTCCTCTGGCTCCAGTTTTAGATTCCGATGCCTCACTTCAGGTTTACTGTATCCCTTGGACCTTCTTATTGACGATGAAACACAGAAATTGCCTCCGAATATAATGCAAAAGGCACAATACCGACATAAGTACAAGAGGGCTGACACTCGAACTTTTTATGATTTGAACCTCTCCTGTGAGTCCAGTTTTAGATTCCGAAGCTTCACATCAGGTTTACTGTATACCTTGGACCTTCTTATTTACGATGAAACACAGATATTGCATCAGAATTAAATTCAAAAGGCACAATGCCAACGTAAGTTCTAGAGGACTGACACTCTAACTTTCTGTGATTCGAACCTCTCCTGTGAGTCCAGTTTTAGATTCCGATGCTTCACTTCAGGTTTACTGTATCCCTTGGACCTTCTTATTGACGATGAAACACAGAAATTGCATCCGAATTTAATACAAGAGGCACAATGCTGACTTACGTACAAGAGGACTGACACTCTAGCTTTCTATGATTTGAACCCCTACTGTGAGTCCAGTTTTAGATTCCGAAGCTTCACATCAGGTTTACTGTATACCTTGAACCTTCTTATTGACGATGAAAAACAGAAAGAGCATCGGAATTAAATTCAAACGGCACAATGCCAACGTAAGTTCTAGATGACTGACACTCTAACTTTCTATGATTTGAACCTCTCCTGTGAGTCCCGTTTTAGATTCCGATGTTTCACTTCAGGTTTACTGTATCCCATGGACCTTCTTATTGACGATGAAACACAGAAACTGCATCCGAATTTAATACAAAAGGCACAAGGCCGACTTAAGTGCAAAAGGACTGACACTCTAACTTTGTATGATTTGAACCTATCCTGTGGGTCCAGTTTTAGATTCCGATGCTTCACATCAGATTACCTGTATCGCTTGGACCTTCTTATTGACGATGAAACACAGAAATTGCATCCGAATTTAATACAAAAGGCACAACGCCGACTTAAGTGCAAGAGGACTGACACTCTACCTTTCTGTGATTTGAACCTCTCCTGTGAGTCCAGTTTTAGATTCCGATGCATCACTTCTGGTTTCCTGTATACCTTGGACCTTCTTATTGACGATGAAGCACAGAAATTGCATCCGAATTTAATACAAAAGGCACAATGCCGACTGAAGTACAATAGGACTGACACTCTCACTTTCTATGATTTGAACCTCTCCTCTGGGTCCAGTTTTAGATTCCGATGCCTCACTTCAGGTTTACTGTATCCCTTGGACCTTCTTATTGACGATGAAACACAGAAATTGCCTCCGAATATAATGCAATAGGCACAATGCCGACATAAGTACAAGAGGGCTGCTACTCGAACTTTTTATGATTTGGACCTCTCCTGTGAGTCCAGTTTTAGATTCCGAAGCTTCACATCAGGTTTACTGTATACCTTGGACCTTCTTATTGACGATGAAACACAGAAATTGCATCGGAATTAAATTCAAAAGGCACAATGCCAACGTAAGTTCTAGAGGACTGACACTATAACTTTCTGTGATTGGAACCTCTTCTGTGAGTCCACTTTTAGATTCCGATGCTTCACTTCAGGTTTACTGTATCCCTTGGACCTGCTTATTGACGATGAAACACAGAAATTGCATCCGAATTTAATACAAGAGGCACAATGCTGACTTAAGTACAAGAGGACTGACAATCTAGCTTTCAATGATTTGAACCTCTCCTGTGAGTCCAGTTTTAGATTCCGATGCTTCACTACAGGTATTCTGTATCCCTTGGACCTTCTTATAGACGATGAAACACAGAAATTGCATCCGAATTCAATACAAAAGGCACAATGCCGACTTAAGTACAAGAGGACTGACACTCTGACCTCTATGATTTGAACCTCTCCTGTGAGTCCATTTTTAGATTCCGATGCTTCACTTCAGGTTTACTGTATCCCTTGGAGCTTCTTATTGACGATGAAACACAGAAATTACATCTGAATTTTATACAAAAGGCACAATGCCGACTTAAGTACAAGAGGACTGACACTATAAATTTTTATGATTTGAACCACTACTGTGAGTCCAGTTTTAGATTCCGAAGCTTCACATCAGGTTTATTGTATACCTTGGACCTTCTTATTGACGATGAAACACAGAAATTGCATCGGAATTAAATTCAAACGTCACAATGCCAACGTAAGTTCTAGATGACTGACACTCTAACTTTCTATGATTTGAACCTCTCCTGTGAGACCAGTTTTAGATTCCGATGTTTCACTTCGGGTTTACTGTATCCCATGGACCTTCTTATTGACGATGAAACACAGAAACTGCATCCGAATTTAATACAAAAGGCACAACGCCGACTTAAGTGCAAGAGGACTGACACTCTAACTTTCTATGCTTTGAACCTCTCCAGTGAGTCAAGTTTTAGTTTCCGATGCTTCACATCAGGTTTCCTGTATCGCTTGGACTTTCTTATTGACGATGAAACACAGAAATTGCATCCGAATTTAATACAAAAGGCAAAATGCCGACTGAAGTACAATAGGACTGACACTCTCACTTTCTATGATTTGAACCTCTCCTCTGGGTCCAGTTTTAAATTCCGATGCCTCACTTCAGGTTTACTGTATCCCTTGGACATTCTTATTGACGATGAAACACAGAAATTGCCTCCGAATGTAATGCAAAAGGCACAATGCCGACATAAGTACAAGAGGGCTGACACTCGAACTTTTTATGATTTGAACCTCTCCTGTGAGTCCAGTTTTAGAATCCGAAGCTTCACATCAGGTTTACTGTATACCTTGGACCTTCTTATTGACGATGAAACACAGAAATTGCATCGGAATTAAATTCAAAAGGCACAATGCCAACGTAAGGTCTAGAGGACTCACACTCTAACTTTCTGTGATTTGAACCTCTCCTGTGAGTTTACTTTTAGATTCCGATTCTTCACTTCAGGTTTACTTTATCCCTTGGAACTTCTTGTTGACGATGAAACACAGAAATTGCATCCGAATTTAATACAAAAGGCACAATGATGACTTAAGTACAAGAGGACTGACACTCTAACTTTTTATGATTTGAAACACTCCTGTGAGTCCAGTTTTAGATTCCGAAGCTTCACATCAGGTTTACTGTATACCTTGGACCTTCTTATCGACGATGAAACACAGAAATTGCATCGGAATTAAATTCAAAAGGCACAATGCCAACTTAAGTTCTAGAGGGCTGACACTCTAACTCTCTATGATTTGAACCTCACCTGTGAGTCCAGTATGAGATTCCGATGCTTCACTTCAGGTTTACTGTATCCCTTGGACCTTCTTATTGACGATGAAACACAGAAATTACATCCGAATTTTATACAAATGGCACAATGCCGACCTAAGTACAAGAGGACTGACACTATAACTTTTTATGATTTGAACCTCTACTGTGAGTCCAGTTTTAGATTCCGAAGCTTCACATCTGGTTTACTGTATACCTTGGACCTTCTTATTGACGATGAAAAACAGAAATTGCATCGGAATTAAATTCAAACGGCACAATGCCAACGTAAGTTCTAGATGACTGACACTCTAACTTTCTATGATTTGAACCTCTCCTGTGAGTCCCGTTTTAGATTCCGATGTTTCACTTCAGGTTTACTGTATCCCATGGACCTTCTTATTGACGATGAAACACAGAAACTGCATCCGAATTTAATACAAAAGGCACAACGCCGACGTAAGTGCAAGAGGACTGACACTCTAACTTTGTATGATTTGAACCTCTCCTGTGAGTCCAGTTTTAGATTCCGATGCTTCACATCAGATTTCCTGTATCGCTTGGACCTTCTTATTGACGATGAAACACAGAAATTGCATCCGAATTTAATACAAAAGGCACAACGCCGCCTTAAGTGCAAGAGGACTGACACTCTACCTTTCTGTGATTTGAACCTCTCCTCTGAGTCCAGTTTTAGATTCCGATGTTTCACTTCTGGTTTCCTGTATACCTTGGACCTTCTTATTGACGATGAAACACAGAAATAGCATCCGAATTTAATACAATAGGCACAATGCCGACTTAAGTACAAGAGGACTGACACTCTGACTTCTATGATTTGAACCTCTCCTGTGAGTCCAGTTTTAGATTCCGAAGCTTCACATCAGGTTTACTGTATACCTTGGACCTTCTTATTGACGATGAAACACAGAAATTGCATCGGAATTAAATTCAAAAGGCACAATGGCAACGTAAGGTCTAGAGGACTGACACTCTAACTTTCTGTGATTTGAACCTCTCCTGTGAGTCCAGTTTTAGATTCCGATGCTTCACTTCAGGTTTACTGTATCCCTTGGACCTGGTTATTGACGATGAAACACAGAAATTGCATCCGAATTTAATACTAGAGGCACAATGCTGACTTAAGTACAAGAGGACTGACACTCTAGCTTTCTATGATTTGAACCTCTCCTGTGAGTCCAGTTTTAGATTCCGATGCTTCACTACAGGTATTCTGTATCCCTTGGACCTTCTTATAGACGATGAAACACAGAAATTGCATCCGAATTCAATACAAAAGGCACAATGCCGACTTAAGTACAAGAGGACTGACACCCTGACTTCTATGATTTGAACCTCTCCTGTGAGTCCATTTTTAGATTCCGATGCTTCACTTCTGGTTTACTGTATCCCTTGGAGCTTCTTATTGACGATGAAACACAGAAATTACATCTGAATTTTATACAAAAGGCACAATGCCGACTTAAGTACAAGAGGACTGACACTATAACTTTTTATGATTTGAACCACTACTGTGAGTCCAGTTTTAGATTCCGAAGCTTCACATCAGGTTTATTGTATACCTTGGACCTTCTTATTGACGATGAAACACAGAAATTGCATCGGAATTAAATTCAAACGTCACAATGCCAACGTAAGTTCTAGATGACTGACACTCTAACTTTCTATGATTTGAACCTCTCCTGTGAGACCAGTTTTAGATTCCGATGTTTCACTTCGGGTTTACTGTATCCCATGGACCTTCTTATTGACGATGAAACACAGAAACTGCATCCGAATTTAATACAAAAGGCACAACGCCGACTTAAGTGCAAGAGGACTGACACTCTAACTTTCTATGATTTGAATCTCTCCAGTGAGTCACGTTTTAGTTTCCGATGCTTCACATCAGGTTTCCTGTATCGCTTGGACCTTCTTATTGACGATGAAACACAGAAATTGCATCCGTATTTAATACAAAAGGCAAAATGCCGACTGAAGTACAATAGGACTGACACTCTCACTTTCTATGATTTGAACCTCTCCTCTGGGTCCAGTTTTAGATTCCGATGCCTCACTTCAGGTTTACTGTATCCCTTGGACCTTCTTATTGACGATGAAACACAGAAATTGCCTCTGAATATAATGCAAAAGGCACAATGCCGACATAAGTACAAGAGGGCTGACACTCGAACTTTTTATGATTTGAACCTCTCCTGTGAGTCCAGATTTAGATTCCGAAGCTTCACATCAGGTTTACTGTATACCTTGGACCTTCTTATTGACGATGAAACACAGAAATTGCATCGGAATTAAATTCAAAAGGCACAATGCCAACGTAAGTTCTAAAGGACTGACACTCTAACTTTCTGTGATGTGAACCTCTCCTGTGAGTCCAGTTTTAGATTCCGATGCTTCACTTCAGGTTTACTGTATCCCTTGGACCTTCTTATTGACAATGAAACACTGAAATTGCATCCGAATTTAATACAAGAGGCACAATGCTGACTTACGTACAAGAGGACTGACACTCTAGCTTTCTATGATTTGAACCTCTACTGTGAGTCCAGTTTTAGATTCCGAAGCTTCACATCAGGTTTACTGTATACCTTGGACCTTCTTATTGACGATGAAAAACAGAAATTGCATCGGAATTAAATTCAAACGGCACAATGCCAACGTAAGTTCTAGAGGACTGACACTATAACTTTCTGTGATTGGAACCTCTTCTGTGAGTCCACTTCTAGATTCCGATGCTTCACTTCAGGTTTACTGTATCCCTTGGACCTGCTTATTTACTATGAAACACAGAAATTGCATCCGAATTTAATACAAGAGGCACAATGCTGACTTAAACTGGACTCACAGGGGAGGTTCAAATCATAGAAAGCTAGAGTGTCAGTCCTCTTGTACTTAAGTCAGCATTGTGCCTCTTGTATTAAATTCGGATGCAATTTCTGTGTTTCATCGTCAATAAGCAGGTCCAAGGGATACAGTAAACCTGAAGTGAAGCATCGGAATCTAGAAGTGGACTCACAGAAGAGGTTCCAATCACAGAAAGTTATAGTGTCAGTCCTCTAGAACTTACGTTGGCATTGTGCCTTTTGAATTTAATTCCGATGCAATTTCTGTGTTTCATCGTCAATAAGAAGGTCCAAGGTAAACAGTAAACCTGATGTGAAGCTTCGGAATCTAAAACTGGTCTCACAGGAGAGGTCCAAATCATAAAAAGTTCGAGTAGCAGATCTCTTGTACTTATGTCGGCATTGTGCCTATTGCATTATATTCGGAGGCAATTTCTGTGTTTCATCGTCAATAAGAAGGTCCAAGGGATACAGTAAACCTGAAGTGAGGCATCGGAATCTAAAACTGGACCCAGAGGAGAGGTTCAAATCATGGAAAGTGAGAGTGTCAGTCCTATTGTACTTCAGTCGGCATTGTGCCTTTTGTATTAAATTCGGATGCAATTTCTGTGTTTCATCGTCAATAAGAAGGTCCAAGGTATACAGGAAACCAGAAGTGAAGCATCGGAATCTAAAACTGGACTCACAGGAGAGGTTCAAATCACAGAAAGGTAGAGTGTCAGTCCTCTTGCACTTAAGTCGGCGTTGTGCCTTTTGTATTAAATTCGGATGCAATTTCTGTGTTTCATCGTCAATAAGAAGGTCCAAGCGATACAGGAAATCTGATGTGAAGCATCGGAATCTAAAACTGGACTCACAGGAGAGGTTCAAATCATACAAAGTTAGAGTGTCAGTCCTTTTGCACTTAAGTCGGCCTTGTGCCTTTTGTATTAAATTCGGATGCAGTTTCTGTGTTTCATCGTCAATAAGAAGGTCCATGGGATACAGTAAACCTGAAGTGAAACATCGGAATCTAAAACGGGACTCACAGGAGAGGTTCAAATCATAGAAAGTTAGAGTGTCAGTCATCTAGAACTTACGTTGGCATTGAGCCGTTTGAATTTAATTCCGATGCAATTTCTGTTTTTCATCGTCAATAAGAAGGTCCAAGGTATACAGTAAACCTGATGTGAAGCTTCGGAATCTAAAACTGGACTCACAGTAGAGGTTCAAATCATAGAAAGCTAGAGTGTCAGTCCTCTTGTACGTAAGTCAGCATTGTGCCTCTTGTATTAAATTCGGATGCAATTTCTGTGTTTCATCGTCAATAAGAAGGTCCAAGGGATACAGTAAACCTGAAGTGAAGCATCGGAATCTAAAACTGGACTCACAGGAGAGGTTCAAATCACAGAAAGTTAGAGTGTCAGTCCTCTAGAACTTACGTTGGCATTGTGCCTTTTGAATTTAATTCCGATGCAATTTCTGTGTTTCATCGTCAATAAGAAGGTCCAAGGTATACAGTAAACCTGATGTGAAGCTTCGGAATCTAAAACTGGACTCACAGGAGAGGTTCAAATCATAAAAAGTTCGAGTGTCAGCCCTCTTCTACTTATGTCGGCATTGTGCCTTTTGCATTATATTCGGAGGCAATTTCTGTGTTTCATCGTCAATAAGAAGGTCCAAGGGATACAGTAAACCTGAAGTGAGGCATCGGAATCTAAAACTGGACCCAGAGGAGAGGTTCAAATCATAGAAAGTGAGAGTGTCAGTCCTATTGTACTTCAGTCGGCATTTTGCCTTTTGTATTAAATTTGGATGCAATTTCTGTGTTTCATCGTCAATAAGAAGGTCCAAGCGATACAGGAAACCTGATGTGAAGCATCGGAAACTAAAACTTGACTCACTGGAGAGGTTCAAATCATAGAAAGTTAGAGTGTCAGTCCTCTTGCACTTAAGTCGGCGTTGTGCCTTTTGTATTAAATTCGGATGCAGTTTCTGTGTTTCATCGTCAATAAGAAGGTCCATGGGATACAGTAAACCCGAAGTGAAACATCGGAATCTAAAACTGGTCTCACAGGAGAGGTTCAAATCATAGAAAGTTAGAGTGTCAGTCATCAAGAACTTACGTTGGCATTGTGACGTTTGAATTTAATTCCGATGCAATTTCTGTGTTTCATCGTCAATAAGAAGGTCCAAGGTATACAATAAACCTGATGTGAAGCTTCGGAATCTAAAACTGGACTCACAGTAGTGGTTCAAATCATAAAAAGTTATAGTGTCAGTCCTCTTGTACTTAATTCGGCATTGTGCCTTTTGTATAAAATTCAGATGTAATTTCTGTGTTTCATCGTCAATAAGAAGCTCCAAGGGATACAGTAAACCAGAAGTGAAGCATCGGAATCTAAAAATGGACTCACAGGAGAGGTTCAAATCATAGAAGTCAGGGTGTCAGTCCTCTTGTACTTAAGTCGGCATTGTGACTTTTGTATTGAATTCGGATGCAATTTCTGTGTTTCATCGTCTATAAGAAGGTCCAAGGGATACAGAATACCTGTAGTGAAGCATCGGAATCTAAAACTGGACTCACAGGAGAGGTTCAAATCATAGAAAGCTAGAGTGTCAGTCCTCTTGTACTTAAGTCAGCATTGTGCCTCTTGTATTAAATTCGGATGCAATTTCTGTGTTTCATCGTCAATAACCAGGTCCAAGGGATACAGTAAACCTGAAGTGAAGCATCGGAATCTAAAAGTGGACTCACAGGAGAGGTTCAAATCACAGAAAGTTAGAGTGTCAGTCCTCTAGACCTTACGTTGGCATTGTGCCTTTTGAATTTAATTCCGATGCAATTTCTGTGTTTCATCGTCAATAAGAAGGTCCAAGGTATACAGTAAACCTGATGTGAAGCTTCGGAATCTAAAACTGGACTCACAGGAGAGGTTCAAATCATAAAAATTTCGAGTGTCAGCCCTCTTGTACTTATGTCGGCATTGTGCCTTTTGCATTATATTCGGAGGCAATTTCTGTGTTTCATCGTCAATAAGAAGGTCCAATTGATACAGTAAACGTGAAGTGAAACATCGGAATCTAAAACTGGACTCAGAGGAGAGGTTAAAATCACAGAAAGGTAGAGTGTCAGTCCTCTTGCACTTAAGGCGGCGTTGTGCCTTTTGTATTAAATTCGGATGCAATTTCTGTGTTTCATCGTCAATAAGAAGGTCCAAGCGATACAGGAAATCTGATGTGAAGCATCGGAATCTAAAACTGGACTCACAGGAGAGGTTCAAATCATACAAAGTTAGAGTGTCAGTCCTCTTGCACTTAAGTCGGCGTTGTGCCTTTTGTACTAAATTCGGATGCAGTTTCTGTGTTTCATCGTCAATAAGAAGGTCCATGGGATACAGTAAACCTGAAGTGAAACATCGGAATCTAAAACGGGACTCACAGGAGAGGTTCATATCATAGAAAGTTAGAGTGTCAGTCATCTAGAACTTACGTTGGCATTGTGCCGTTTGAATTTAATTCCGATGCAATTTCTGTTTTTCATCGTCAATAAGAAGGTCCAAGGTATACAGTAAACCTGATGTGAAGTTTCGGAATCTAAAACTGGACTCACAGTAGAGGTTCAAATCATAAAAAGTTATAGTGTCAGTCCTCTTGTACTTAGGTCGGCATTGTGCCTTTTGTATTAAATTCGGATGCAATTTCTGTTTTTCATCGTCAATAAGAAGGTCCAAGGGATACAGAAAACCTGAAGTGAAGCATCGGTATCTAACTCTGGACTCACAGGAGAGGTTCAAATCGTAGAAAGTTAGAGTGTCAGTCCTCTTTTACTTAAGTTTTCATTGTGCCTTTTGTATTAAATTCGGATGCAATTTCTGTGTTTCATCGTCAATAAGAAAGTCCAAGGGATACAGTAAACCTGAAGTGAGGCATCGGAATCTAAAACTGGACTCACCGGAGAGGTTCAAATCATAGAAAGTTAGAGTGTGAGTCACCTTGTACTTATGTCGCCATTGTGCCTTTTGTATTAAATTCGGATGCAATTTCTGTGTTTCATCGTCAACAAGAAGTTCCAAGGGATAAAGTAAACCTGAAGTGAAGAATCGGAATCTAAAAGTAAACTCACAGGAGAGGTTCAAATCACAGAAAGTTAGAGTGTCAGTCCTCTAGAACTTACTTTGGCATTGTGTCTTTTGAATTTAATTCCGATGCAATTTCTGTGTTTCATCGTCAATAAGAAGGTCCAAGGTATACAGTAAACCTGATGTGAAGCTTCGGAATCTAAAACTGGAGTCACAGTAGAGGTTCAAATCATAAAAAGTTATAGTGTCAGTCCTCTTGTACTTAAGTCGGCATTGTGCCTTTTCTATAAAATTCGGATGTAATTCAATAAGAAGGTCCAAGGAATACAGTTAACCTGAAGCGAAGCATCGGAATACGAAACTGGACTCACAGGAGAGGTTCAAATCATAGAAGTCAGAGTGTCAGTCCTCTTGTACTTAAGTCGGCATTGTGCCTTTTGTATTAAATTCGGATGCAATTTCTGTGTTTCATCGTCCATAAGAAGGTCCAAGGGATACAGAATACCTGAAGTGAAGCATCGGAATCTAAAACTGGACTCACAGGAGAGGTTCAAATCATAGAAAGCTAGAGTGTCAGTCCTCTTGTACGTAAGTCAGCATTGTGCCTCATGTATTAAATTTGGATGCAATTTCTGTTTTTCATCGTCAATAAGAAGGTCCAAGGGATACAGTAAACCTGAAGTGAAGCATCGGAATCTAAAACTGGACTCACAGGAGAGGTTCAAATCACAGAAAGTTAGAGTGTGAGTCCTCTAGACCTTACGTTGGCATTGTGCCTTTTGAATTTAATTCCGATGCAATTTCTGTGTTTCATCGTCAATAAGAAGGTCCAAGGTATACAGTAAACCTGATGTGAAGCTTCGGAATCTAAAACTGGACTCACAGGAGAGGTTCAAATCATAAAAAGTTCGAGTGTCAGCCCTCTTGTACTTATGTCGGCATTGTGCCTTTTGCATTATATTCGGAGGCAATTTCTGTGTTTCATCGTCAATAAGAATGTCCAAGGGATACAGTAAACCTGAAGTGAGGCATCGGAATCTAAAACTGGACCCAGAGGAGAGGTTCAAATCATAGAAAGTGAGAGTGTCAGTCCTATTGTACTTCAGTCGGCATTTTGCCTTTTGTATTAAATTCGGATGCAATTTCTGTGTTTCATCGTCAATAAGAAAGTCCAAGCGATACAGGAAACCTGATGTGAAGCATCGGAAACTAAAACTTGACTCACTGGAGAGGTTCAAAGCATAGAAAGTTAGAGTGTCAGTCCTCTTGCACTTAAGTCGGCGTTGTGCCTTTTGTATTAAATTCGGATGCAGTTTCTGTGTTTCATCGTCAATAAGAAGGTTCATGGGATACAGTAAACCCGAAGTGAAACATCGGAATCTAAAACTGGTCTCACAGGAGAGGTTCAAATCATAGAAAGTTAGAGTGTCAGTCATCTTGAACTTACGTTGGCATTGTGACGTTTGAATTTAATTCCGATGCAATTTCTGTGTTTCATCGTCAATAAGAAGGTCCAAGGTATACAATAAACCTGATGTGAAGCTTCGGAATCTAAAACTGGACTCACAGTAGTGGTTCAAATCATAAAAAGTTATAGTGTCAGTCCTCTTGTACTTAAGTCGGCATTGTGCCTTTTGTATAAAATTCAGATGTAATTTCTGTGTTTCATCGTCAATAAGAAGCTCCAAGGGATACAGTAAACCTGAAGTGAAGCAGCGGAATCTAAAAATGGACTCACAGGAGAGGTTCAAATCATAGAGGTCAGAGTGTCAGTCCTCTTGTACTTAAGTCGGCATTGTGCCTTTTGTATTGAATTCGGATGCAATTTCTGTGTTTCATCGTCTATAAGAAGGTCCAAGGGATACAGAATACCTGTAGTGAAGCATCGGAATCTAAAACTGGACTCACAGGAGAGGTTCAAATCATAGAAAGCTAGAGTGTCAGTCCTCTTGTACTTAAGTCAGCATTGTGCCTCTTGTATTAAATTCGGATGCAATTTCTGTGTTTCATCGTCAATAAGCAGGTCCAAGGGATACAGTAAACCTGAAGTGAAGCATCGGAATCTAAAAGTGGACTCACAGAAGAGGTTCCAATCACAGAAAGTTATAGTGTCAGTCCTCTAGAACTTACGTTGGCATTGTGCCTTTTGAATTTAATTCCGATGCAATTTCTGTGTTTCATCGTCAATAAGAAGGTCCAAGGTATACAGTAAACCTGATGTGAAGCTTCGGAATCTAAAACTGGACTCACAGGATAGGTCCAAATCATAAAAAGTTCGAGTAGCAGCCCTCTTGTACTTATGTCGGCATTGTGCCTATTGCATTATATTCGGAGGCAATTTCTGTGTTTCATCGTCAATAAGAAGGTCCAAGGGATACAGTAAACCTGAAGTGAGGCATCGGAATCTAAAACTGGACCCAGAGGAGAGGTTCAAATCATAGAAAGTGAGAGTGTCAGTCCTATTGTACTTCAGTCGGCATTGTGCCTTTTGTATTAAATTCGGATGCAATTTCTGTGTTTCATCGTCAATAAGAAGGTTTAAGGTATACAGGAAACCAGAAGTGAAGCATCGGAATCTAAAACTGGACTCACAGGAGAGGTTCAAATCACAGAAAGGTAGAGTGTCAGTCCTTTTGCACTTAAGTCGGCGTTGTGCCTTTTGTATTAAATTCGGATGCAATTTCTGTGTTTCATCGTCAATAAGAAGGTCCAAGCGATACAGGTAATCTGATGTGAAGCATCGGAATCTAAAACTGGACTCACAGGAGAGGTTCAAATCATAGAAAGCTAGAGTGTCAGTCCTCTTGTACTTAAGTCAGCATTGTGCCTCTTGTATTAAATTCGGATGCAATTTCTGTGTTTCATCGTCAATAAGCAGGTCCAAGGGATACAGTAAACCTGAAGTGAAGCATCGGAATCTAAAAGTGGACTCACAGAAGAGGTTCCAATCACAGAAAGTTATAGTGTCAGTCCTCTAGAACTTACGTTGGCATTGTGCCTTTTGAATTTAATTCCGATGCAATTTCTGTGTTTCATCGTCAATAAGAAGGTCCAAGGTATACAGTAAACCTGATGTGAAGCTTCGGAATCTAAAACTGGACTCACAGGATAGGTCCAAATCATAAAAAGTTCGAGTAGCAGCCCTCTTGTACTTATGTCGGCATTGTGCCTATTGCATTATATTCGGAGGCAATTTCTGTGTTTCATCGTCAATAAGAAGGTCCAAGGGATACAGTAAACCTGAAGTGAGGCATCGGAATCTAAAACTGGACCCAGAGGAGAGGTTCAAATCATAGAAAGTGAGAGTGTCAGTCCTATTGTACTTCAGTCGGCATTGTGCCTTTTGTATTAAATTCGGATGCAATTTCTGTGTTTCATCGTCAATAAGAAGGTTTAAGGTATACAGGAAACCAGAAGTGAAGCATCGGAATCTAAAACTGGACTCACAGGAGAGGTTCAAATCACAGAAAGGTAGAGTGTCAGTCCTTTTGCACTTAAGTCGGCGTTGTGCCTTTTGTATTAAATTCGGATGCAATTTCTGTGTTTCATCGTCAATAAGAAGGTCCAAGCGATACAGGAAATCTGATGTGAAGCATCGGAATCTAAAACTGGACTCACAGGAGAGGTTCAAATCATACAAAGTTAGAGTGTCAGTCCTCTTGCACTTAAGTCGGCGTTGTGCCTTTTGTACTAAATTCGGATGCAGTTTCTGTGTTTCATCGTCAATAAGAAGGTCCATGGGATACAGTAAACCTGAAGTGAAACATCGGAATCTAAAACGGGACTCACAGGAGAGGTTCATATCATAGAAAGTTAGAGTGTCAGTCATCTAGAACTTACGTTGGCATTGTGCCGTTTGAATTTAATTCCGATGCAATTTCTGTTTTTCATCGTCAATAAGAAGGTCCAAGGTATACAGTAAACCTGATGTGAAGTTTCGGAATCTAAAACTGGACTCACAGTAGAGGTTCAAATCATAAAAAGTTATAGTGTCAGTCCTCTTGTACTTAGGTCGGCATTGTGCCTTTTGTATTAAATTCGGATGCAATTTCTGTTTTTCATCGTCAATAAGAAGGTCCAAGGGATACAGAAAACCTGAAGTGAAGCATCGGTATCTAACTCTGGACTCACAGGAGAGGTTCAAATCGTAGAAAGTTAGAGTGTCAGTCCTCTTTTACTTAAGTTTTCATTGTGCCTTTTGTATTAAATTCGGATGCAATTTCTGTGTTTCATCGTCAATAAGAAAGTCCAAGGGATACAGTAAACCTGAAGTGAGGCATCGGAATCTAAAACTGGACTCACCGGAGAGGTTCAAATCATAGAAAGTTAGAGTGTCAGTCACCTTGTACTTATGTCGCCATTGTGCCTTTTGTATTAAATTCGGATGCAATTTCTGTGTTTCATCGTCAACAAGAAGTTCCAAGGGATAAAGTAAACCTGAAGTGAAGAATCGGAATCTAAAAGTAAACTCACAGGAGAGGTTCAAATCACAGAAAGTTAGAGTGTCAGTCCTCTAGAACTTACTTTGGCATTGTGTCTTTTGAATTTAATTCCGATGCAATTTCTGTGTTTCATCGTCAATAAGAAGGTCCAAGGTATACAGTAAACCAGATGTGAAGCTTCGGAATCTAAAACTGGAGTCACAGTAGAGGTTCAAATCATAAAAAGTTATAGTGTCAGTCCTCTTGTACTTAAGTCGGCATTGTGCCTTTTCTATAAAATTCGGATGTAATTCAATAAGAAGGTCCAAGGAATACAGTTAACCTGAAGCGAAGCATCGGAATACGAAACTGGACTCACAGGAGAGGTTCAAATCATAGAAGTCAGAGTGTCAGTCCTCTTGTACTTAAGTCGGCATTGTGCCTTTTGTATTAAATTCGGATGCAATTTCTGTGTTTCATCGTCCATAAGAAGGTCCAAGGGATACAGAATACCTGAAGTGAAGCATCGGAATCTAAAACTGGACTCACAGGAGAGGTTCAAATCATAGAAAGCTAGAGTGTCAGTCCTCTTGTACGTAAGTCAGCATTGTGCCTCATGTATTAAATTTGGATGCAATTTCTGTGTTTCATCGTCAATAAGAAGGTCCAAGGGATACAGTAAACCTGAAGTGAAGCATCGGAATCTAAAACTGGACTCACAGGAGAGGTTCAAATCACAGAAAGTTAGAGTGTGAGTCCTCTAGACCTTACGTTGGCATTGTGCCTTTTGAATTTAATTCCGATGCAATTTCTGTGTTTCATCGTCAATAAGAAGGTCCAAGGTATACAGTAAACCTGATGTGAAGCTTCGGAATCTAAAACTGGACTCACAGGAGAGGTTCAAATCATAAAAAGTTCGAGTGTCAGCCCTCTTGTACTTATGTCGGCATTGTGCCTTTTGCATTATATTCGGAGGCAATTTCTGTGTTTCATCGTCAATAAGAATGTCCAAGGGATACAGTAAACCTGAAGTGAGGCATCGGAATCTAAAACTGGACCCAGAGGAGAGGTTCAAATCATAGAAAGTGAGAGTGTCAGTCCTATTGTACTTCAGTCGGCATTTTGCCTTTTGTATTAAATTCGGATGCAATTTCTGTGTTTCATCGTCAATAAGAAAGTCCAAGCGATACAGGAAACCTGATGTGAAGCATCGGAAACTAAAACTTGACTCACTGGAGAGGTTCAAAGCATAGAAAGTTAGAGTGTCAGTCCTCTTGCACTTAAGTCGGCGTTGTGCCTTTTGTATTAAATTCGGATGCAGTTTCTGTGTTTCATCGTCAATAAGAAGGTCCATGGGATACAGTAAACCCGAAGTGAAACATCGGAATCTAAAACTGGTCTCACAGGAGAGGTTCAAATCATAGAAAGTTAGAGTGTCAGTCATCTTGAACTTACGTTGGCATTGTGACGTTTGAATTTAATTCCGATGCAATTTCTGTGTTTCATCGTCAATAAGAAGGTCCAAGGTATACAATAAACCTGATGTGAAGCTTCGGAATCTAAAACTGGACTCACAGTAGTGGTTCAAATCATAAAAAGTTATAGTGTCAGTCCTCTTGTACTTAAGTCGGCATTGTGCCTTTTGTATAAAATTCAGATGTAATTTCTGTGTTTCATCGTCAATAAGAAGCTCCAAGGGATACAGTAAACCTGAAGTGAAGCAGCGGAATCTAAAAATGGACTCACAGGAGAGGTTCAAATCATAGAGGTCAGAGTGTCAGTCCTCTTGTACTTAAGTCGGCATTGTGCCTTTTGTATTGAATTCGGATGCAATTTCTGTGTTTCATCGTCTATAAGAAGGTCCAAGGGATACAGAATACCTGTAGTGAAGCATCGGAATCTAAAACTGGACTCACAGGAGAGGTTCAAATCATAGAAAGCTAGAGTGTCAGTCCTCTTGTACTTAAGTCAGCATTGTGCCTCTTGTATTAAATTCGGATGCAATTTCTGTGTTTCATCGTCAATAAGCAGGTCCAAGGGATACAGTAAACCTGAAGTGAAGCATCGGAATCTAAAAGTGGACTCACAGAAGAGGTTCCAATCACAGAAAGTTATAGTGTCAGTCCTCTAGAACTTACGTTGGCATTGTGCCTTTTGAATTTAATTCCGATGCAATTTCTGTGTTTCATCGTCAATAAGAAGGTCCAAGGTATACAGTAAACCTGATGTGAAGCTTCGGAATCTAAAACTGGACTCACAGGATAGGTCCAAATCATAAAAAGTTCGAGTAGCAGCCCTCTTGTACTTATGTCGGCATTGTGCCTATTGCATTATATTCGGAGGCAATTTCTGTGTTTCATCGTCAATAAGAAGGTCCAAGGGATACAGTAAACCTGAAGTGAGGCATCGGAATCTAAAACTGGACCCAGAGGAGAGGTTCAAATCATAGAAAGTGAGAGTGTCAGTCCTATTGTACTTCAGTCGGCATTGTGCCTTTTGTATTAAATTCGGATGCAATTTCTGTGTTTCATCGTCAATAAGAAGGTTTAAGGTATACAGGAAACCAGAAGTGAAGCATCGGAATCTAAAACTGGACTCACAGGAGAGGTTCAAATCACAGAAAGGTAGAGTGTCAGTCCTTTTGCACTTAAGTCGGCGTTGTGCCTTTTGTATTAAATTCGGATGCAATTTCTGTGTTTCATCGTCAATAAGAAGGTCCAAGCGATACAGGTAATCTGATGTGAAGCATCGGAATCTAAAACTGGACTCACAGGAGAGGTTCAAATCATACAAAGTTAGAGTGTCAGTCCTTTTGCACTTAAGTCGGCCTTGTGCCTTTTGTATTAAATTCGGATGCAGTTTCTGTGTTTCATCGTCAATAAGAAGGTCCATGGGATACAGTAAACCTGAAGTGAAACATCGGAATCTAAAACGGGACTCACAGGAGAGGTTCAAATCATAGAAAGTTAGAGTGTCAGTCATCTAGAACTTACGTTGGCATTGTGCCGTTTGAATTTAATTCCGATGCTATTTCTGTTTTTCATCGTCAATAAGAAGGTCCAAGGTATACAGTAAACCTGATGTGAAGCTTCGGAATCTAAAGCTGGACTCACAGAAGAGGTTCAAATCATAAAGAGTTATAGTGTCAGTCGTCTTGTACTTAAGTCGGCATTGTGCCATTTGTATAAAATTCGGATGTAATTTCTGTGTTTCATCGTCAATAAGAAGGTCCAAGGGATACAGTAAACCAGAAGTGAAGCATCGGAATCTCATACTGGACTCACAGGAGAAGTTCAAATCATAGAGAGTTAGAGTGTCAGCCCTCAAGAACTTAAGTTGGCATTGTGCCTTTTGAATTTAATTCCGATGCAATTTCTGTGTTTCATCGTCGATAAGAAGGTCCAAGGTATACAGTAAACCTGATGTGAAGCTTCGGAATCTAAAACAGGTCTCACAGGAGTGTTTCAAATCATAAAAAGTTAGAGTGTCAGTCCTCTTGTAGTTAAGTCATCATTGTGCCCTTTGAATTAAATTCGGATGCAATTTCTGTGTTTCATCGTCAATAAGAAGGTCCAAGGTATATAGTAAACCTGAAGAGGAGCATCGGAATCTTAAACTGGACGCATAGGAGAGGTTCAATTCATAGAAAGTTAGAGTGTCAGTTTTCTTGTTCTTAAGTCGGCATTGTGCCTTTTGTATTAAATTCGGATGCAATTTCTGTTTTTCATCGTCAATATGAAGGTCAAAGGGATACAGAAAACCTGAAGTGAAGCATCGGTATCTAACTCTGGACTCACAGGAGAGGTTCAAATAATAGAAAGTTAGAGTGTCAGTCCTCTTTTACTTAAGTCTTCATTGTGCCTTTTGTATTAAATTCGGATGCAATTTCTGTGTTTCATCGTCAATAAGAAAGTCCAAGGGATACAGTAAACCTGAAGTGAGGCATCGGAATCTAAAACTGGACTCACAGGAGAGGTTCAAATCATAGAAAATTAGAGTGTCAGTCACCTTGTACTTATGTCGCCATTGTGCCTTTTGTATTAAATTCGGATGCAATTTCTGTGTTTCATCGTTAACAAGAAGTTCCGAGGGATAAAGTAAACCTGAAGTGAAGAATCGGAATCTAAAACTGGACTCACAGGAGAGGATCAAATCATAGAAAGTTAAAGTGTCAGTCCTCTAGAACTTAAGTTGGCATTGTGCCTTTTGAATTTAATTCCGATGCAATTTCTGTGTTTCACCGTCAATAAGAAGGTCCAAGGTATTGAGTAAACCTGATGTGAAGCTTCGTAATCTAAAACTGGACGCTCAGGAGAGTTCAAATCATAAACAGTTAGAGTGTCAGTCCTCTTGTACTTAAGTCGGCATTGTGCCTTTTGTATTAAATTCGGATGCAATTTCTGTGTTTCATCGTCAATAAGAAGGTCCAAGGTATACAGTAAACCTGATGTGAAGCTTCGGAATCTAAAACTGGACTCACAGGAGAGGTTCAAATCATAAAAAGTTCGAGTGTCAGTCCTCTTGTACCTATGTCGGCATTGTGCTTTTGTATTATATTCGGAGGCAATTTCTGTGTTTCATCGTCAATAAGAAGGTCCAAGGGATACAGTAAACCTGAAGTGAGGCATCGGAATCTAAAACTGGACCCAGAGGAGAGGTTGAAATCATAGAAAGTGAGAGTGTCAGTCCTATTGTACTTCAGTCGGCATTGTGCTTTTGTATTATATTCGGATGCAATTTCTGTGTTTCATCGTCAATAAGAAGGTCCAAGGTATACAGGAAACCAAAAGTGAAACATCGGAATCTAAAACTGGTCTCACAGGAGAGGTTCAAATCATAGAAAGTTAGAGTGTCAGTCATCTAGAACTTACGTTGGCATTGTGACGTTTGAATTTAATTCCGATGCAATTTCTGTGTTTCATCGTCAATAAGAAGGTCCAAGGTATACAGTAAACCTGATGTGAAGCTTCGGAATCTAAAACTGGACTCATAGTAGAGGTTCAAATCATAAAAAGTTATAGTGTCAGTCCTCTTGTACTTAAGTCGGCATTGTGCCTTTTGTATAAAATTCGGATGTAATTTCTGTGTTTCATCGTCAATAAGAAGCTCCAAGGGATACAGTAAACCTGAAGTGAAGCATCGGAATCTAAAACCTGACTCACAGGAAAGGTTCAAATCATAGAAGTCAGAGTGTCAGTCCTCTTGTACTCAAGTCGGCATTGTGCCTTTTGTATTAAATTCGGATGCAATTTCTGTGTTTCATCGTCTATAAGAAGGTCCAAGGGATAAAGAATACCTGTAGTGGAGCATCGGAATCTAAAACAGGACTCACAGGAAAGGTTCAAATCACAGAAGTCAGAGTGTCAGTCCTCTTGTACTCAAGTCGGCATTGTGCCTTTTGTATTAAATTCGGATGCAATTTCTGTGTTTCATCGTCAATAAGAAGGTCCAAGGGATACAGTAAACATGAAGTGAAGCATCGGAATCTAAAACTGGACTCACAGGAGAGGTTCAAATCACAGAAAGTTAGAGTGTCAGTCCTCTAGAACTTACGTTAGCATTGTGCCTTTTGAATTTAATTCCGATGCAATTTCTGTGTTTCATCGTCAATAAGAAGGTCCAAGGTATACAGTAAACCTGATGTGAAACTTCGGAATCTAAAACTG
The DNA here is from genome assembly GCF_021461385.2 of Schistocerca piceifrons. Taxonomy (NCBI): domain Eukaryota; kingdom Metazoa; phylum Arthropoda; class Insecta; order Orthoptera; family Acrididae; genus Schistocerca; species Schistocerca piceifrons. Next base: position 119,169 of record NW_025728153.1, on the reverse strand, counting down.
GACTCACAGTAGAGGTTCAAATCATAAAAAGTTATATTGTCAGTCCTCTTGTACTTAAGTCGGCATTGTGCCATTTGTATAAAATTCGGATGTAAATTCTGTGTTTCATCGTCAATAAGAAGGACCAAGGAATACAGTAAACCTGAACTGAAGCATCGGAATCTAAAACTGGAATCACAGGAGAGGTTCAAATCATAGAAGTCAGAGTGTCAGTCCTCTTGTACTTAAGTCGGCATTGTGACTTTTGTATTAAATTCTGATGCAATTTCTGTGTTTCATTGTCTGTAAGAAGGTCCAAATGATACAGATTGCCTGAAGTGAAGCATCGGAATCTAAAACTGGACTCACAGGAGAGGTTCAAATCATAGAAAGCTAGAGTGTCAGTCCTCTTGTACTTAAGTCAGCATTGTGCCTCTTGTATTAAATTCGGATCCAATTTCTGTGTTTCATCGTCAATAAGAAGGTCCAAGGGATACAGTAAACCTGAAGTGAGGCATCGGAATCTAAAAGTGGACCCAGAGGAGAGGTTCAAATCATAGATAGTGAGAGTGTCAGTCCTATTGTACTTCAGTCGGCATTGTGCCTTTTGTATTAAATTCGGATGCAATTTCTGTGTTTCATCGTCAATAAGAAGGTCCAAGGAATACAGGAAACCAGAAGTGAAGCATCGGAATCTAAAACTGGACTCACTGGAGAGGTTCAAATCACAGAAATGTAGAGTGTCAGTCCTCTTGCATTTAAGTCGGCGTTGTGCCTTTTGTATTAAATTCGGATGCAATTTCTGTGTTTCATCATCAATAAGAACGTCCAAGCGATACAGGAAAACTGATGTGAAACATCGGAATCTGAAACTGGACTCACAGGAGAGGTTCAAATCATAGAAAGTTAGAGTGTCAGTCCTCTTGCACTTAAGTCGGCGTTGTGCCTTTTGTATAAAATTCGGATGTAATTTCTGTGTTTCATCGTCAATAAGAAGGTCCAAGGGATACAGAAAACCTGAAGTGAAGCATCGGAATCTAAAACTGGACTCACGGGAGAGGTTCAAATCATAGAATTCATAGTGTCAGTCCTCTTGTACTTAAGTCGGCATTGTGCCTTTTGTATTAAATTCGGATGCAATTTCTGCGTTTCATCGTCTATAAGAAGGACCAAGGGATACAGAATGCCTGTAGTTTAGCATCGGAATCTAAAACTGGACTCATAGGAGAGGATCAAATCATAGAAAGCTGGAGTGTCAGTCCTCTTGTACTTAAGTCAGCTTTGTGCCTCTTGTTTTAAATTCGGATGCAATTTCTGTGTTTCATAGTCAATAAGAAGGTCCAAGGGATACAGTAAACCTGAAGTGAAGCATCGGAATCTAAAACTGGACTCACAGGAGAGGTTCAAATCACAGAAAGTTAGAGTGTCACTCCTCTAGAACTTACGTTGTCATTGTGCCTTTTGAATTTAATTCCGATGCAATTTCTGTGTTTCATCGTCAATAAGAAGGTCCAAGGTATACAGTAAACCTGATGTGAAGCTTCGGAATCTAAAACTGGACTCACAGAAGAGGTTCAAATCATAAAAAGTTCGAGTGTCAGTCCTCTTGTACTGAAGTCGGCATTGTGCCTTTTGCATTATATTCGGAGGCAATTTCTGTGTTTCATCGTCAATAAGAAGGTCCAAGGGATACAGTAAACCTGAAGTGAGGCATCTGAATCTAAAACTGGACTCACAGGAGAGGTTCAAATCATAGAAAGTGAGAGTGTCAGTCCTATTGTACTTCAGTCGGCATTGTGTCTTTTGTATTAAATTCGGATGCAATTTCTGTGTTTCATCGTCATTAAGAAGGTCCAAGGTATACAGGAAACCAGAAGTAAAGCATCGGAATCTAAAACTGGACTCACAGCAGAGGTTCAAATCACAGAAAGGTAGAGTGTCAGTCCTCTTGCACTTAAGTCGGCGTTGTGCCTTTTGTATTAAATTCGGATGCAATTTCTGTGTTTCATCGTCAATAAGAAGGTCCGTGGGATACAGAAAACCTGAAGTGAAACATCGAAATCTAAAACTGGACTCACAGGAGAGGTTCAAATCATAGAAAGTTATAGCGTCAGTCCTCTTGTACTGAAGTCGGTATTGTGCCTTTTGTATAAAATTCGGATGTAATTTCTGTGTTTCATCGTCAATAAGAAGGTCCAAGGGATACAATAACCTGAAGTGAAGCATCGGAATCTAAAACTGGACTCACAGGAGAGGTTCAAATCATAGAAAGTTAGAGTGTCAGTCCTCTTGCACTTAAGTCGGCGTTGTGCCTTTTGTATTAAATTCGGATGCAGTTTCTGTGTTTCATCGTCAATAAGAATGTCCATGGGATACAGAAAACTTGAAGTGAAACATCGGAATCTAAAACTGGACTCACAGGAGAGGTTCAAATTATAGAAAGTTAGAGTGTCAGTCATCTAGAACTTACGTTGGCATTGTGCCGTTTGAATTTAATTCCGATGCAATTTCTGTGTTTCATCGTCAATAAGAAGGTCCAAGGTATACAGTAAACCTGATGTGAAGCTTCGGAATCTGAAACTGGACTCACAGTAGAGGTTCAAATCATAAAAAGTTATAGTGTCAGTCCTCTTGTACTTAAGTCGGTATTGTGCCTTTTGTATAAAATTCGGATGTAATTTCTGTGTTTCATCGTCAATAAGAAGGTCCAAGGTATACAGTAAACCTGATGTGAAGCTTCGGAATCTATAACTGGACTCACAGAAGAGGTTCAAATCATAAAAAGTTCGAGTGTCAGTCCTCTTGTACTTATGTCGGCATTGTGCCTTTTGCATTATATTCGGATGCAATTTCTGTGTTTCATCGTCAATAAGAAGGTCCAAGGGATACAGTAAACCTGAAGTGAAGCATCGGAATCTAAAACTGGACTCACAGGAGAGGTTCAAATCACAGAAAGTTAGAGTGTCAGTCCTCTAGAACTTACGTTGGCATTGTGCCTTGTGAATTTAATTCCGATGCAATTTCTGTGTTTCATCGTCAATAAGAAGGTCCAAGGTATACAGTAAACCTGATGTGAAGCTTCGGAATCTAAAAATGGACTCACAGTAGAGGTTCAAATCATAAAAAGTTATAGTGTCAGTCCTCTTGTACTTAAGTCGGCATTGTGACTTTTGTATTAAATTCGGATGCAATTTCTGTGTTTCATTGTCTGTAAGAAGGTCCAAGGGATACAGATTACCTGAAGTGAAGCATCGGAATCTAAAACTGGACTCACAGGAGAGGTTCAAATCATAGAAAGCTAGAGTGTCAGTCCTCTTGTACTTAAGTCAGCATTGTGCCTCTTGTATTAAATTCGGATGCAATTTCTGTGTTTCATCGTCAATAAGAAGGTCCAAGGGATACAGTTAACCTGAAGTGAGGCATCGGAATCTAAAACTGGACCCAGAGGAGAGGTTCAAATCATAGAAAGTTAGAGTGTCAGTCCTCTTGCACTTAAGTCGGCGTTGTGCCTTTTGTATTAAATTCGGATGCAGTTTCTGTGTTTCAGCGTCAATAAGAATGTCCATGGGATACAGTAAACTTGAAGTGAAACATCGGAAACTAAAACTGGACTCACAGGAGAGGTTCAAATCATAGAAAGTTAGAGTGTCAGTCATCTAGAACTTACGTTGGCATTGTGCCGTTTGAATTTAATTCCGATGCAATTTCTGTGTTTCATCGTCAATAAGAAGGTCCAAGGTATACAGTAAACCTGATGTGAAGCTTCGGAATCTAAAACTGGACTCACAGTAGAGGTTCAAATCATAAAAAGTTATAGTGTCAGTCCTCTTGTACTTAAGTCGGCATTGTGCCTTTTGTATAAAATTCGGATGTAATTTCTGTGTTTCATCGTCAATAAGAAGGTCCAAGGGATACAGAAAACCTGAAGTGAAGCATCGGAATCTAAAACTGGACTCACAGGAGAGGTTCAAATCATAGAATTCATAGTGTCAGTCCTCTTGTACTTAAGTCGGCATTGTGCCTTTTGTATTAAATTCGGATGCAATTTCTGTGTTTCATCGTCTATAAGAAGGACCAAGGGATACAGAATGCCTGTAGTTTAGCATCGGAATCTAAAACTGGACTCACAGGAGAGGTTCAAATCATAGAAAGCTAGAGTGTCAGTCCTCTTGTACTTAACTCAGCATTGTGCCTCTTGTTTTAAATTCGGATGCAATTTCTGTGTTTCATAGTCAATAAGAAGGTCCAAGGGATACAGTAAACCTGAAGTGAAGCATCGGAATCTAAAACTGGACTCACAGGAGAGGTTCAAATCACAGAAAGTTAGAGTGTCAGTCCTCTAGAACTTACGTTGGCATTGTGCCTTTTGAATTTAGTTCCGATGCAATTTCTGTGTTTCATCGTCAATAAGAAGGTCCAAGGTATACAGTAAACCTGATGTGAAGCTTCGGAATCTAAAACTGGACTCACAGAAGAGGTTCAAATCATAAAAAGTTCGAGTGTCAGTCCTCTTGTACTTATGTCGGCATTGTGCCTTTTGCATTATATTCGGAGGCATTTTCTGTGTTTCATCGTCAATAAGAAGGTCCAAGGGATACAGTAAACCTGAAGTGAGGCATCGGAATCTAAAACTGGACTCACAGGAGAGGTTCAAATCATAGAAAGTGAGAGTGTCAGTCCTATTGTACTTCGGTCGGCATTGTGTCTTTTGTATTAAATCCGGATGCAATTTCTGTGTTTCATCGTCATTAAGAAGGTCCAAGGTATACAGGAAACCAGAAGTAAAGCATCGGAATCTAAAACTGGACTCACAGGAGTGGTTCAAATCACAGAAATGTAGAGTGTCAGTCCTCTTGCACTTAAGTCGGCGTTGTGCCTTTTGTATTAAATTCGGATGCAATTTCTGTGTTTCATCGTCAATAAGAAGGTCCGTGGGATACAGTAAACCTGAAGTGAAACATCGAAATCTAAAACTGGACTCACAGGAGAGGTTCAAATCATAGAAAGTTAGAGTGTCAGTCATCTAGAACTTACGTTGGCATTGTGCCTTTTGAATTTAATTCCGATGCAATTTCTGTGTTTCATCGTCAATAAGAAGGTCCAAGGTATACAGTAAACCTGATGTGAAGCTTCGGAATCTAAAACTGGACTCACAGTAGAGGTTCAAATCATAAAAAGTTATAGCGTCAGTCCTCTTGTACTTAAGTCGGCATTGTGCCTTTTGTATAAAATTCGGATGTAATTTCTGTGTTTCATCGTCAATAAGAAGGTCCAAGGGATACAATAACCTGAAGTGAAGCATCGGAATCTAAAACTGGACTCACAGGAGAGGTTCAAATCATAGAAAGTTAGAGTGTCAGTCCTCTTGCACTTAAGTCGGCGTTGTGCCTTTTGTATTAAATTCGGATGCAGTTTCTGTGTTTCATCGTCAATAAGAATGTCCATGGGATACAGTAAACTTGAAGTGAAACATCGGAATCTAAAACTGGACTCACAGGAGAGGTTCAAATCATAGAAAGTTAGAGTGTCAGTCCTCTTGTACTTAAGTCGGCATTGTGCCTTTTGTATTAAATTCGGATGCAATTTCTGTGTTTCATCGTCTATAAGAAGGTCCAAGGGATACAGAATTCCTGTAGTGAAGCATCGGAATCTAAAACTGGACTCACAGGAGAGGGTCAAATCATAGAAAGCTAGAGTGTCAGTCCTCGTGTATTTAAGTCAGCATTGTGTCTCTTGTATTAAATTCGGATGCAATTTCTGTGTTTCATCGTCAATAAGACGGTCCAAGGAATACAGTAAACTTGAAGTGAATCATCGGAATCTAAAACTGGACTCACAGGAGAGGTTCAAATCATAGGAAGTGAGAGTGTCAGTCCTCTTGTACTTAAGTCGGCATTGTGCCTTTTGTATAAAATTCGGATGTATTTTCTGTGTTTCATCGTCAATAAGAAGCTCCAAGGGATACAGTAAACCTGAAGTGAAGCATCGGAATCTAAAACTTGACTCACAGGAAAGGTTCAAATCATAGAAGTCAGAGTGTCAGTCCTCTAGTACTTAAGTCGGCATTGCGCCTTTTGTATTAAATTCGGATGCAATTTCTGTGTTTCATCGTCTATAAGAAGGTCCAAGGGATACAGAATACCTGTAGTGAAGCATCGGAATCTAAAACTGGACTCACAGGAGAGGTTCAAATCATAGAATGCTAGAGTGTCAGTCCTCTTGTACTTAAGTCAGCATTGTGCCTCTTGTATTAAATTCGGATGCAATTTCTGTGTTTCATCGTCAGTAAGAAGGTGTAAGGGATACAGTAAACCTGAAGTGATGCATCGGAATCTAAAACTGAACTCACAGGAGAGGTTCAAATCACAGAAAGTTAGAGTGTCAGTCCTCTAGAACTTACGTTGGCATTGTGCCTTTTGAATTTAATTCCAATGCGATTTCTGTGTTTCATCGTCAATAAGAAGGTCCAAGGTATACAGTAAACCTGATGTGAAGCTTCGGAATCTAAAACTGGACTCACAGTAGAGGTTCAAATCATAAAAAGTTATAGTGTCAGTCCTCTTGTACTTAAGTCGGCATTGTGCCTTTTGTATAAAATTCGGATGTAATTTCTGTGTTTCATCGTTAATAAGAAGGTCCAAGGAATACAGTAAACCTGAAGTGTAGCATCGGAATCTAAAACTGGAATCACAGGAGAGGTTCAAATCATAGAACTCAGAGTGTCAGTCCTCTTGTACTTAAGCCGGCATTGTGCCTTTTGTATTAAATTCGGATGCAATTTCTGTGTTTCATCGTCTATAAGAAGGTCCAAGGGATACAGATTACCTGAAGTGAAGCATCGGAATCTAAAACTGGACTCACAGGAGAGGTTCAAAACATAGAAAGCTAGAGTGTCAGTCCTCTTGTACTTAAGTCAGCATTGTGCCTCTTGTATTAAAATCGGATGCAATTTCTGTGTTTCATCGTCAATAAGAATGTCCAAGGGATACAGTTAACCTGAAGTGAAGCATCGGAATCTAAAACTGGACTCACAGGAGAGGTTCAAATCACAGAAAGTCATAGTGTCAGTCCTCTAGAACTTACGTTGGCATTGTGCCTTTTGAATTTAATTCCGATGCAATTTCTGTGTTTCATCGTCAATAAGAAGGTTCAAGGTATACAGTAAACCAGAAGTGAAGCATCGGAATCTAAAACTGGACTCACTGGAGAAGTTCAAATCACAGAAAGGTAGAGTGTCAGTCCTCTTGCACTTAAGTCGGCGTTGTGCCTTTTGTATTAAATTCGGATGCAATTTCTGTGTTTCATCATCAATAAGAAGGTCCAAGCGATACAGGAAAACTGATGTGAAGCGTCGGAATCTAAAACTGGACTCACAGGAGAGGTTCAAATCATGGAAAGTTAGAGTGTCAGTCCTCTTGCACTTAAGTCGGCGTTGTGCCCTTTGTATTAAATTCGGATGCAGTTTCTGTGTTTCATCGTCAATAAGAATGTCCATGGGATACAGTAAACTTGAAGTGAAACATCGGAATATAAAACTGGACTCCCAGGAGAGGTTCAAATCATAGAAAGTTAGAGTGTCAGTCATCTAGAACTTACGTTGGCATTGTGCCGTTTGAATTTAATTCCGATGCAATTTCTGTGTTTCATCGTCAATAAGAAGGTCCAAGGTATACAGTAAACCTGATGTGAAGCTTCGGAATCTAAAACTGGACTCACAGTAGAGGTTCAAATCATAAAAACTTATAGTGTCAGTCCTCTTGTACTTAAGTCGGTATTGTGCCTTTTGTATAAAATTCGGATGCAATTTCTGTGTTTCATCGTCTATAAGAAGGACCAAGGGATACAGAATGCCTGTAGTGAAGCATCGGAATCTAAAACTGGACTCACAGGAGAGGTTCAAATCATAGAAAGCTAGAGTGTCAGTCCTCTTGTACGTATATCAGCATTGTGCCTCTTGTATTAAATTCGGATTTAATTTCTGTGTTTCATCGTCAATAAGAAGGTCCAAGGGATACAGTAAACCTGAAGTGAAGCATCGGAATCTAAAACTGGACTCACAGGAGAGGTTCAAATCATAGAAAGTGAGAGTGTCAGTCCTATTGTACTTCAGTCGGCATTGTGCCTTTTGTATTAAATTCGGATGCAATTTCTGTGTTTCATCGTCAATAAGAAGGTCCAAGGTATACAGGAAACCAGAAGTGAAGCATCGGAATCTAATACTGGACTCACAGGAGAGGTTCAAATCACAGAAAGGTAGAGTGTCAGTCCTCTTGCAATTAAGTCGGCGTTGTGCCTTTTGTAATAAATTCGGATGCAATTTCTGTGTTTCATCGTCAATAAGAAGGTCCGTGGGATACAGTAAACCTGAAGTGAAACATCGAAATCTAAAACTGGACTCACAGGAGAGGTTCAAATCATAGAAAGTTAGAGTGTCAGTCATCTAGAACTTACGTTGGCATTGTGCCTTTTGAATTTAATTCCGATGCAATTTCTGTGTTTCATCGTCAATAAGAAGGTCCAAGGTATACAGTAAACATGATGTGAAGCTTCGGAATCTAAAACTGGACTCACAGGAGAGGTTCAAATCATAAAAAGTTAGAGTGTCAGTCCTCTTGTACTAAAGTCGGCATTGTGCCTTTTGTATTACATTCGGATGTAATATCTGTGTTTCATCGTCAATAAGAAGGTCCAAGGGATACAGTAAACCTGAAGTGAAGCATCGGAATCTAAAACTGGACTCACAGGAGAGGTTCAGATCATAGAAAGTTAGAGTGTCAGTCCTCTTGTACTTAAGTCGGCATTGTGCCTCTTGTATCAAATTCGGATGCAATTTCTGTGATTCATCGTCAATAAGAAGGTCCAAGGAATACAGTAAACCTGAAGTGACGCATCGGAATCTAAAACTGGACTCACAGAAGAGGTTCAAATCATTGAGAGTGAGAGTGTCAGTCCTCTTGTACTTAAGTCGGCATTGTGCCTTTTGTATTACATTCGGATGCAATTTCTGTGTTTCATCGTCAATAAAAAGGTCCAAGGTATACAGGAAACCTAAAGGGAAGCATCGGAATCTAAAACTGGACTCAAAGGAGAGGTTCAAATCCTAGAAAGTGTGCCAGTGCTCTTGTCCTTAAGTCGGTATTGTGCCTTTTGTATTAAATTCGGATGCAATTTCTGTCCTTCATCGTCAAGAAGAAGGTCCAAGGGAGACAGAAAACCTGAAGTGAAGAATCGGAATCTAAAACTGGACTCAATGGAGAGGCTTAAATCATAGAAAGTTAGAATGTCAGTCCTCTTGTACTTAACTCGGCATTGTGCATTTTGTATTAAATTCGGATGCAATTTCTGTATTTGATCGTCAATAAGAAGGTCCAAGGAATTCAGTAAACTTGAAGTGAAGCATCGCAATCTAAAACTGGGCTCACAGGAGAGGTTCAAATCATAGAAAGTGAGAGTGTCAGTCCTCTTGTACATAAGCTTGCATTGTGCCTTTTGTATTAAATTCGGATGCATTTTCTGTCTTTCATCATCAATAAGAAGGTCCTAGGTATACAGGAAACCGGTAGTGAAGCATCGGAATCTAAAACTGGATTCACAGGAGAGGTTCAAATCATAGAAAGTTAGAGTGTCAGTCCTCTAGAACTTACGTTGGCATTGTGCCTTTTGAATTTAATTCCGACGCAATTTCTGTGTTTCATCGTCAATAAGAAGGTCCAAGGTATACAGTAAACCAGATGTGAAGCTTCGGAATCTAAAACTGGACTCACAGAAGAGGTTCAAATCATAAAAAGTTCGAGCGTCAGTCCTCTTGTACTTAAGTCGGCATTGTGCCTTTTGTATAAAATTCGGATGTAGTTTCTGTGTTTCATCGTCAATAAGAAGGTCCAAGGGATACAGTAAACCTGAAGTAAAGCATCGGAATCTAAAACTGGACTCACAGGAGAGGTTCAAATCATAGAACTCAGAGTGTCAGTCCTCTTGTACTTAAGTCGGCATTGTGCTTTTTGTATTAAATTCGGATGCAATTTCTGTGTTTCATCGTCTATAAGAAGGTCCAAGGGATACAGAATTCCTGTAGTGAAGCATCGGAATCTAAAACTGGACTCACAGGAGAGGTTCAAATCATAGAAAGCTAGACTGTCAGTCCTCTTGTACTTAAGTAGGCATTGTGCCTCTTGTATTAAATTCGGCTGCAATTTCTGTTATTCATCGTCAATAAGAAGGTCCAAGGAATACAGTAAACCTGAAGTGAAGCATCGGAATCTAAAACTGGACTCACAGAAGAGGTTCAAATCATAGAAAGTGAGAGTGTCAGTCCTCGTGTACTTAAGTCGGCATTGTGACTTTTGTATTACATTCGGATGCAATTTCAGTGTTACATCGTCAATAAAAAGGTCCAAGGTATACAGAAAACATGAAGTGAAGCATCGGAATCTAAAACTGGACTCACAGGAGAGGTTCAAATCATAGAAAGTGTGTCAGTGCACTTGTACTTAAGTCGGCATTGTGCCTTTTGTATTATATTCGGATGCAATTTCTGTCTTTCATCGTTAATAAGAAGGTCCAAGTTGTACAGTAAACCTGAAGTGAAGCATAGTAATCTAAAACTGGACTCACAGGAGAGGTGTAATCATAGAAAGTGAGAGTGTCAGCCCTCTTGTACTTAAGCCGGCATTGTGCCTCTTGTATTAAATTCGGATGCAAGATATGTAGTTCATTGTCAATAAGAAGGTCCAAGGAATACAGTAAACCAGAAGTGAAGCACGGAATCTAACACTGGACTCACAGGAGAGTTTCAAATCATAGAAAGTTAGAGTGTCAGTCCTCTTGTACTTAAGACGGCATTGTGCCTTTTGTATTAAATTCGGATGCAATTTCTGTGTTTCATCGTTAATTAGAAGGTCCATGGGATACAGTAAACCTGAAGTGCAGCGACGGAATTTAAAACTGGACTCACAGGAGAGGTTCAAATCATAGAAAGTTAGAGTGTCAGTCATCTAGAACTTACGTTGGCATTGTGCCTTTTGAATTTAATTCCGATTCAATTTCTGTGTTTCATCGTCAATAAGAAGGTCCAAGGTATACAGTAAACCTGATGTGAAGCTTCGGAATCTAAAACTGGACTCACAGGAGAGGTTCAAATCATAGAAAGTTAGAGTGTCAGTCCTCTTGCACTTACGTCGGCATTGTGCCTTTTGTATTAAATTCGGATGCAATTTCTGTGTTTCATCGTCAATAAGAAGGTCCATGGGATACAGTAAACCTGAAGTGAAGCATCGGAATCTAAAACTGGACTCATAGGGGAGGTTTAAATCATAGAAAGTTAGAGTGTCAGTCATCTAGAACTTACGTTGGCATTGTGCCTTTTGAATTTAATTCCGATGCAATTTCTGTGTTTCATCGTCATTAAGAAGGTCCAAGGTATACAGTGAACCTGAGGTGAAGCTTCGGAATCTAAAACTGGACTCACAGGAAAGGTTCAAATCATAAAAAGTGAGAGTGTCAGTCCTCTTGTACTTAAGTCGGCATTGTGCCATTTGTATTAAATTCGGATGTAATTTCTGTGTTTCATCGTCATTAAGAAGGTCCAAGGCATACAGTAAACCTGAATTGAAGCATCGGAATCTAAAACTGGACTCAATGGAGAGGCTTAAATCATAGAAAGTTAGAATGTCAGTCCTCTTGTACTTAACTCGGCATTGTGCATTTTGTATTAAATTCGGATGCAATTTCTGTATTTGATCGTCAATAAGAAGGTCCAAGGAATTCAGTAAACTTGAAGTGAAGCATCGCAATCTAAAACTGGGCTCACAGGAGAGGTTCAAATCATAGAAAGTGAGAGTGTCAGTCCTCTTGTACATAAGCTTGCATTGTGCCTTTTGTATTAAATTCGGATGCATTTTCTGTCTTTCATCATCAATAAGAAGGTCCTAGGTATACAGGAAACCGGTAGTGAAGCATCGGAATCTAAAACTGGATTCACAGGAGAGGTTCAAATCATAGAAAGTTAGAGTGTCAGTCCTCTAGAACTTACGTTGGCATTGTGCCTTTTGAATTTAATTCCGACGCAATTTCTGTGTTTCATCGTCAATAAGAAGGTCCAAGGTATACAGTAAACCAGATGTAAAGCTTCGGAATCTAAAACTGGACTCACAGAAGAGGTTCAAATCATAAAAAGTTCGAGCGTCAGTCCTCTTGTACTTAAGTCGGCATTGTGCCTTTTGTATAAAATTCGGATGTAGTTTCTGTGTTTCATCGTCAATAAGAAGGTCCAAGGGATACAGTAAACCTGAAGTAAAGCATCGGAATCTAAAACTGGACTCACAGGAGAGGTTCAAATCATAGAACTCAGAGTGTCAGTCCTCTTGTACTTAAGTCAACATTGTGCTTTTTGTATTAAATTCGGATGCAATTTCTGTGTTTCATCGTCTATAAGAAGGTCCAAGGGATACAGAATTCCTGTAGTGAAGCATCGGAATCTAAAACTGGACTCACAGGAGAGGTTCAAATCATAGAAAGCTAGACTGTCAGTCCTCTTGTACTTAAGTAGGCATTGTGCCTCTTGTATTAAATTCGGCTGCAATTTCTGTTATTCATCGTCAATAAGAAGGTCCAAGGAATACAGTAAACCTGAAGTGAAGCATCGGAATCTAAAACTGGACTCACAGAAGAGGTTCAAATCATAGAAAGTGAGAGTGTCAGTCCTCGTGTACTTAAGTCGGCATTGTGACTTTTGTATTACATTCGGATGCAATTTCAGTGTTACATCGTCAATAAAAAGGTCCAAGGTATACAGAAAACATGAAGTGAAGCATCGGAATCTAAAACTGGACTCACAGGAGAGGTTCAAATCATAGAAAGTGTGTCAGTGCACTTGTACTTAAGTCGGCATTGTGCCTTTTGTATTATATTCGGATGCAATTTCTGTCTTTCATCGTTAATAAGAAGGTCCAAGTTGTACAGTAAACCTGAAGTGAAGCATAGTAATCTAAAACTGGACTCACAGGAGAGGTGTAATCATAGAAAGTGAGAGTGTCAGCCCTCTTGTACTTAAGGCGGCATTGTGCCTCTTGTATTAAATTCGGATGCAAGATATGTAGTTCATCTTCAATAAGAAGGTCCAAGGAATACAGTAAACCAGAAGTGAAGCACGGAATCTAACACTGGACTCACAGGAGAGTTTCAAATCATAGAAAGTTAGAGTGTCAGTCCTCTTGTACTTAAGACGGCATTGTGCCTTTTGTATTAAATTCGGATGCAATTTCTGTGTTTCATCGTTAATTAGAAGGTCCATGGGATACAGTAAACCTGAAGTGCAGCGACGGAATTTAAAACTGGACTCACAGGAGAGGTTCAAATCATAGAAAGTTAGAGTGTCAGTCATCTAGAACTTACGTTGGCATTGTGCCTTTTGAATTTAATTCCGATTCAATTTCTGTGTTTCATCGTCAATAAGAAGGTCCAAGGTATACAGTAAACCTGATGTGAAGCTTCGGAATCTAAAACTGGACTCACAGGAGAGGTTCAAATCATAGAAAGTTAGAGTGTCAGTCCTCTTGCACTTACGTCGGCATTGTGCCTTTTGTATTAAATTCGGATGCAATTTCTGTGTTTCATCGTCAATAAGAAGGTCCATGGGATACAGTAAACCTGAAGTGAAGCATCGGAATCTAAAACTGGACTCATAGGGGAGGTTTAAATCATAGAAAGTTAGAGTGTCAGTCATCTAGAACTTACGTTGGCATTGTGCCTTTTGAATTTAATTCCGATGCAATTTCTGTGTTTCATCGTCATTAAGAAGGTCCAAGGTATACAGTGAACCTGAGGTGAAGCTTCGGAATCTAAAACTGGACTCACAGGAAAGGTTCAAATCATAAAAAGTGAGAGTGTCAGTCCTCTTGTACTTAAGTCGGCATTGTGCCATTTGTATTAAATTCGGATGTAATTTCTGTGTTTCATCGTCATTAAGAAGGTCCAAGGCATACAGTAAACCTGAATTGAAGCATCGGAATCTAAAACTGGACTCACAGGAGAGGTTCAGATCATAGAATGTTAGAGTGTCAGTCCTCCTGTACTTAAGTCGGCATTGTGCCTTTTGTATTACATTCGGATGCAATTTCTGTGTTTCATCGTCTATAAGAAGGTCCAAGGGATACAGTATACCTGTAGTGAAGCACCGGAATCTGAAACTGGACTCACAGGAGAGGTTCAAATCATAGAAAGCTAGACTGTCAGTCCTCTTGTACTTAAGTAGGCATTGTGCCTCTTGTATTAAATTCGGATGCAATTTCTGTTATTCATCGTCAATAAGAAGGTCCAAGGAATACAGTAAACCTGAAGTGAAGCATCGGAATCTAAAACTGGACTCACAGAAGTGGTTCAAATCATAGAAAGTGAGAGTGTCAGTCCTCGTGTACTTAAGTCGGCATTGTGACTTTTGTATTACATTCGGATGCAATTTCAGTGTTACATCGTCAATAAAAAGGTCCAAGGTATACAGGAAACATGAAGTAAAGCATCGGAATCTAAAACTGGACTCACAGGAGAGGTTCAAATCATAGAAAGTGTGTCAGTGCTCTTGTACTTAAGTCGGCATTGGCGGTTTTGTATTTAATTCGGATGCAATTTCTGTGATTCATCGTCAATAAGAAGGTCCATGGGATACAGTAAACCTGAAGTAAAGAATCGGAATCTAAAACTGGACTCACAGGAGAGGCTCAAATCATAGAACGTTAGAGTGTCAGTCCTCTTATACTTAACTCTGCATTGGGCATTTTGTATTAAATTCGGATGCAATTTCTGTTATTCATCGTCAATAAGAAGGTCCAAGGAATACAGTAAACCTGATGTGAAGCATCGGAATCTAAAACTGGACTCACAGAAGAGGTTCAAATCATAGAAAGTGAGAGTGTCAGTCCTCGTGTACTTAAGTCGGCATTGTGACTTTTGTATTACATTCGGATGCAATTTCAGTGTTACATCGTCAATAAAAAGGTCCAAGGTATACAGTAAACCTGAAGTGACGCATCGGAATCTAAAACTGGACTCACAGAAGAGGTTCAAATCATAGAGAGTGAGAGTGTCAGTCCTCTTGTACTTAAGTCGGCATTCTCCCTTTTGTATTACATTCGGATGCAATTTCTGTGTTTCATCGTCAATAAAAAGGTCCAAGGTATACAGGAAACCTAAAGTGAAGCATCGGAATCTAAAACTGGACTCAAAGGAGAGGTTCAAATCCTAGAAAGTGTGCCAGTGCTCTTGTCCTTAAGTCGGCATTGTGCCTTTTGTATTAAATTCGGATGCAATTTCTGTCTTTCATCGTCAAGAAGAAGGTCCAAGGGAGACAGTAAACCTGAAGTGAAGAATCGGAATCTCAAACTGGACTCACTGGAGAGGTTCAAATCATAGAAAGTTGGAGTGTCAGTCCTCTTGTACTTAAGTTTGCATTGTGCCTTTTGTATTAAATTCGGATACAATTTCTGTCTTTCATCGTCAATAAGAAGGTCCTAGGTATACAGGAAACCGATAGTGAAGCATCGGAATCTAAAACACGACTTACCGGAGAGGTTCAAATCATAGAAAGTGAGAGTGTCAGACCTCTTGTACTTAAGTCGGCATTGTGCCTTTTGAATTTAATTCCGATGCAATATCTAAGCATCATCGTCAAAAAGATGGTCCAAAGGATACAGCATACCGGAAGTGAAGCATCGGAATCTAAAGCTGGACTCAGAGGAGAGGTTCAAATCATAGTAAGTTAGAGTGTGAGTACTCTTGTACTTAAGTCGGCATTGTGCCTTATGTATTAAATTCGGATGCAATATTTGTGTTTCATCGTCAATAAGGAGGTCCAAGGGATACAGTAAAAATGAAGTGAAGCATCAGAATTTAAAACTGGACTGACAGGAGAGGTTCAAATCCTAGAAAGTTAGGGTGTCAGTCCTCTTGTACTTAACTCACATTGTGCCTTTTGAATCTAATTCTGATGCAATTTCTGTGCTTCATCGTCAATATGAAGGTCCATGCTACACAGTAAACCTGAAGTGAAATATCGGAATCTAAAACTGGACTCACAGGAGGGGTTCAAATGATAGAAAGTTAGAGTGTCAGTACTCTTGTACTTAAGTCGGCATTGTGCCTTATGTATTATATTCGGATGCAATTTCTGTGTTTCATCGTCAATAAGGACGTCCAAGGGATACAGTAAACCTGAAGTGAAGCATCGGAATTTAAAACTGGACTCACAGGAGAGGTTCAAAACATAGAAAGTTAGAGCGTCAGTCCTCTTGTACTTAATTCACATTGTGCCTTTTGAATATAATTCCGATGCAATTTCTGTGCTTCATCGTCAATAAGAAGGTCCATGCTACACAGTAAACCTGAAGTGAGCATCGGAATCTAAAACTGGACTCACAGGAGAGGTTCAAATCATAGAAAGTAAGAGTGTCAGTCCTCTTGTACTTAAGTCGGCATTGTGCCTTTTGTATTACATTCGGATGCAATTTCTGTGTTTCATCGTCAATAAAAAGATCGAAGGTATACAGGAAACCTGAAGTGAAGGATCGGAATCCAAAACTGGACTCACAGGAGAGGCTCAAATAATAGAAAGTTGGTATGTCAGTCCTCTTGTACTTAACTCGGCATTGTGCATTTTGTATTAAATTCGGATGCAATTTCTGTAATTCATCGTCAATAAGAAGGTCCAAGGAATACAGTAAACTTGAAGTGAAGCATCGGAATCTAAAACTGGACTCACAGGAGAGGTTCAAATCATACGAAGTGAGAGTGTCAGTCCTCTTGTACTTAAGTTTGCATTGTGCCTTTTGTATTAAATTCGGATGCAATTTCTGTCTTTCATCGTCAATAAGAAGGTCCAAGGGATACAGCAAACCTGAAGTGAAGCATCGGAATCTAAAGCTGGACTCAGAGGCGAGGTTCAAATCATAAAAAGTTAGAGTGTCAGTCCTCATGAACTTAACTCGGCATTGTGATTTTTGTATCAAATTCGGATGTAATTTCTGTGTTTCATCGTGAATAAGAAGGTCCAAGGGATACAGTAAACCTGAAGTGAAGCTTCGGAATCTAAAACTGGACTCACAGGAGTGGTTCAAATCATAGAAACTAAGAGTTTCAGTCCTCTTGTACTTAAGTCGGCATGTGCCTTTTGTATTATATTAGGAGGCAATTTCTGAGTTTCATCGTCAATAAGAAGTTCCAAGGGATACAGTAAACCTGAAGAGTAGCATCGGAATCTAAAACTGGACTCACAGGAGAGGTTCAAATCATAGAAAGTGATAGTGGCAGTCCTCTTGTACTACAGTCGGCATTGTGCCCTTTGTATTAAATTCGGATGCAATTTCTGTGTTTCATCGTCAATAAGAAGGTCAAAGGTATACAGGAAACCTGAAGTGAAGCATCGGAATCTAAAACTGGACTCACAGGAGAGGTTCAAATCATAGAAAGTGTGTCGGTGCTCTTGTACTTACGTTGGCATTGTGCCTTATGAATTTAATTCCGATGCAATTTCTGTGTTTCATCGTCAATAAGAAGGTCCACGAGATACAGTAAACCTGATGTGAAGCTACGGAATCTAAAACTGGACTCACAGGAGATGTTCAAATCATAAAAAGTTAGAGTGTCAGTCCTCTTGTACTTAAGTCGGCATTGTGCCTTTTGTATTAAATTCGGATGTAATTTCTGTGTTTCATCGTCAATAAGAAGGTCCAAGGGATACAGTAAACCTGAAGTGAAGCATCGGAATCGGAAACTGGACTCACACGAGAGGTTCAAATCATAGAAAGTTAGAGTGTCAGTCCTCTTGTACTTAACTCGGCATTAAGCATTTTGTATAAAATTCGGATGTAATTTCTGTGTTTCATCGTCAATAAGAAGGTCCAAGGGATACAGTAAACCTGAAGTGAAGCATCAGAATCTAAAACTGGACTCACAGGAGAGGTTCAAATCTTAGAAGTCAGAGTGTCAGTCCTCTAGAACTTACGTTGGCATTGTGCCTGTTGAATTTAATTCCGATGTAATTTCTGTGTTTCGTCGTCAATAAGAAAGTCCAAGGTATACAGTAAACCTGATGTGAAGCTTCGGAATCTAAAACTGGACTCACAGGAGAGGTTCTAATCATAAAAAGTTCGAGTGTCAGTCCTCTTGTACTTAAAACGGCATTGTGCCTTTTGTATTATATTCGGAGGCAATTTCTGTGTTTCATCGTCAATAAGAAGGTCCAAGGGATACAGTAAACCTGAAGTGAAGCATCGGAATCTAAAACTGGACACACAGGAGAGGTTCAAATCATAGAAAGTGAGAGTGTCAGCCCTCTTGCACTTCAGTGGCATTGTGCCTTTTGTATTAAATTCGGGTGCAATTTCTGTGTTTCATCGTCAATAAGAAGGTCCAAGGTATACAGGAAACCTGAAGTGATGCATCGGAATCTAAAACTGGACTCACAGGAGAGGTTCAAATCATAGAAATTGTGTCAGTGCACTTGTACTTAAGTCGGCATTGTGCATTTTGTATTATATTCGGACGCAATTTCTGTCTTTCATCGTTAATAAGAAGGTCCAAGTTATACAGTAGACCTGAAGTGAAGCATAGTAATCTAAAACTGGACTCACAGGAGAGGTGTAAATCTTAGAAAGTGAGAGTGTCAGTCCTCTTGTACTTAAGTCGGCATTGTGCCTCTTGTATTAAATTCGGATGCAAGATCTGTAGTTCATCTTCAATAAGAAGGTCCAAGGAATACAGTAAACCAGAAGTGAAGCACGGAATCTAACACTGGACTCACAGGAGAGGGTCAAATCATAGAAAGTTAGGGTGTCAGTCCTCTTGCACTTAAGTCGGCATTGTGCCTTTTGTATTAAATTCGGATGCAATTTCTGTGTTTCATCGTCAATAAGAAGGTCCATGGGATACAGTAAACCTGAAGTGAAGCATTGGAATCTAAAACTGGACTCATAGGAGAGGTTCCAATCATAGAAAGTTAGAGTGTCAGTCAACTAGATCTTACGTTGGCATTGTGCATTTTGAATTTAATTCCGATGCAATTTCTGTGTTTCATCGTCAAAAAGAAGGTCCAAGGTATACAGTGAACCTGATGTGAAGCTTCAAAATCTAAAACTGGACTCACAGGAGAGGTTCGAATCATAAAAAGTTAGAGTGTTAGTCCTCTTGTACTTAAGTCGGCATTGTGCCTTTTGTATTAAATTTGGATGTAATTTCTGTGTTTCATCGTCAATAAGAAGGTCCAAGGGATACAGTAAACCTGAAGTGAAGCATCGGAATCTAAAACTGGACTCACAGGAGAGGTTCAGATCATAGAAAGTTAGAGTGTCAGTCCTCTTGTACTTAAGTCGGCGTTGTGCCTCTTGTATTAAATTCGGATGCATTTTCTGTGATTCATCGTCAATAAGAAGGTCCAAGGTATCCAGTAAACCTGAAGTGAAGCATCGGAATCTAAAACTTGACTCACAGAAGAGGTTCAAATCATAGAAAGTGAGAGTGTCAGTCCTCTTGTACTTAAGTCAGTATTGTGCCTTTTGTATTACATTCGGATGCAATTTCTGTGCTTCATCGTCAATAAAAAGGTCCAAGGTATACAGAAAACCTAAAGTGAAGCATCGGAATCTAATACTGGACTCAAAGGAGAGGTTCAAATCCTAGAAAGTGTGTCAGTGCTCTTGTCCTTAAGTGGGCATTGTGCCTTTTGTATTAAATTCGGATGCAATTTCTGTCTTTCATCGTCAATAAGAAGGTCCAAGGGATACAGTAAACCTGAAGTGAAGAATCGGTACCTAAAACTGGACTCACAGGAGAGGCTCAAATCATAGAAAGTTAGAATGTCAGTCCTCTTGTACTTAAGTTTGCATTGTGCTTTTTGTATTAAATTCGGATGCAATTTCTGTCTTTCATCGTCAATAAGAAGGTCCTAGGTATACAGGAAACCTGTAGTGAAGCATCGGAATCTAAAACTCGACTCTCCGGAGAGGTTCAAATCATAGAAAGTGAGAGTGTCAGTCCTCTTGTACTTAAGTCGGCATTGTGCCTTTTGAATTTAATTCCGATGCAATATCTAAGCATCATCGTCAAATAGATGGTCCAAGGGATACAGCAAACCGGAAGTGAAGCATCGGAATCTAAAGCTGGACTCAGAGGAGAGGTTCAAATCATAGTAAGTTAGAGTGTCATTACTCTTGTACTTAAGTCGGCATTGTGCCTTATGTATTAAATTCGGATGCAATTTCTGTGTTTCATCGTCAATAAGGAGGTCCAAGGGATACAGTAAAAATGAAGTGAAGCATCAGAATTTAAAACTGGACTCACAGGAGAGGTTCAAATCATAGAAAGTTCGGGTGTCAGTCCTCTTGTACTTAACTCACATTGTGCCTTTTGAATTTAATTCTGATGCAATTTCTGTGCTTCATCGTCAATAAGAAGGTCCATGCTACACAGTAAACCTGAAGTGAAGCATCGGAATCTAAAACTGGCCTCAAAGGAGAGGTTCAAATCCTAGAAAGTCTGTCAGTGCTCTTGTCCTTAAGTCGGCATTGTGCCTTTTGTTTTAAATTCGGATGCAGTTTCTGTCTTTCATCGTCAATAAGAAGGTCCAAGATATACAGTAAACCTGAAGTGAAGCATAGTAATCTAAAACTGGACTCACAGGAGAGGTTTAAATCATAGAAAGTGAGAGTGTCAGTCCTCTTGTACTTAAGTCGGCATTGTGCCACTTGTAATAAATTCGGATGCAGTATCTGTAGTTCATCGTCAATAAGAAGGTCCAAGGAATACAGTAAACCTGAAGTGAAGAATCGGAATCTAAAACTGGACTCACAGGAGAGGCTCAAATAATAGTTACTTAGAATGTCAGTCCTCTTGTAGTTAACTCGGCATTGTGCATTTTGTATTAAATTCGGATGCAATTTCTGTAATTCATCGTCAATAAAAAGGTCCAAGGTATACAGGAAACCTAAAGTGAAGCATCGGAATCTAAAACTGGACTCAAAGGAGAGGTTCAAATCCTAGAAAGTGTGCCAGTGCTCTTGTCCTTAAGTCGGCATTGTGCCTTTTGTATTAAATTCGGATGCAATTTCTGTCTTTCATCGTCAAGAAGAAGGTCCAAGGGAGACAGTAAACCTGAAGTGAAGAATCGGAATCTAAAACTGGACTCACTGGAGAGGTTCAAATCATAGAAAGTTGGAGTGTCAGTCCTCTTGTACTTAAATTTGCATTGTGCCTTTTGTATTAAATTCGGATACAATTTCTGTCTTTCATCGTCAATAAGAAGGTCCTAGGTATACAGGAAACCGATAGTGAAGCATCAGAATTTAAAACTGGACTCACAGGAGAGGTTCAAATCATAGAAAGTTAGGGTGTCAGTCCTCTTGTACTTAACTCACATTGTGCCTTTTGAATCTAATTCTGATGCAATTTCTGTGCTTCATCGTCAATATGAAGGTCCATGCTACACAGTAAACCTGAAGTGAAATATCGGAATCTAAAACTGGACTCACAGGAGGGGTTCAAATGATAGAAAGTTAGAGTGTCAGTACTCTTGTACTTAAGTCGGCTTTGTGCCTTATGTATTATATTCGGATGCAATTTCTGTGTTTCATCGTCAATAAGGACGTCCAAGGGATACAGTAAACCTGAAGTGAAGCATCGGAATTTAAAACTGGACTCACAGGAGAGGTTCAAATCATAGAAAGTTAGAGTGTCAGACCTCTTGTACTTAATTCACATTGTGCCTTTTGAATATAATTCCGATGCAATTTCTGTGCTTCATCGTCAATAAGAAGGTCCATGCTACACAGTAAACCTGAAGTGAAGCATCAGAATCTAAAACTGGACGCACAGGAGAGGTTCAAATCATAGAAAGTAAGAGTGTCAGTCCTCTTGTATATAAGTCGGCATTGTGCCTTTTGTATTACATTCGGATGCAATATCTGTGTTTCATCGTCAATAAAAAGATAAAAGGTATACAGGAAACCTGAAGTGAAGGATCGGAATCCAAAACTGGACTCACAGGAGAGGCTCAAATAATAGAAAGTTGGTATGTCAGTCCTCTTGTACTTAACTCGGCATTGTGATTTTGTATTAAATTCGGATGCAATTTCTGTAATTCATCGTCAATAAGAAGGTCCAAGGAATACAGTAAACTTGAAGTGAAGCATCGGAATCTAAAACTGGACTCACAGGAGAGGTTCAAATCATAGGAAGTGAGAGTGTCAGTCCTCTTGTACTTAAGTTTGCATTGTGCCTTTTGTATTAAATTCGGATGCAATTTCTGTCTTTCATCGTCAATAAGAAGGTCCAAGGGATACAGCAAACCTGAAGTGAAGCATCGGAATCTAAAGCTGGACTCAGAGGCGAGGTTCAAATCATAAAAAGTTAGAATGTCAGTCCTCTTGAACTTAACTCGGCATTGTGATTTTTGTATCAAATTCGAATGTAATTTCTGTGTTTCATCGTGAATAAGAAGGTCCAAGGGATACAGTAAACCTGAAGTGAAGCTTCGGAATCTAAAACTGGACTCACAGGAGTGGTTCAAATCATAGAAACTAAGAGTTTCAGTCCTCTTGTACTTAAGTCGGCATGTGCCTTTTGTATTATATTAGGAGGCAATTTCTGAGTTTCATCGTCAATAAGAAGTTCCAAGGGATACAGTAAACCTGAAGAGTAGCATCGGAATCTAAAACTGGACTCACAGGAGAGGTTCAAATCATAGAAAGTGAGAGTGGCAGTCCTCTTGTACTACAGTCGGCATTGTGCCCTTTGTATTAAATTCGGATGCAATTTCTGTGTTTCATCGTCAATAAGAAGGTCAAAGGTATTTAGGAAACCTGAAGTGAAGCATCGGAATCTAAAACTGGACTCACAGGAGAGGTTCAAATCATAGAAAGTGTGTCGGTGCTCTTGTACTTACGTTGGCATTGTGCCTTATGAATTTAATTCCGATGCAATTTCTGTGTTTCATCGTCAATAAGAAGGTCCACGAGATACAGCAAACCTGATGTGAAGCTACGGAATCTAAAACTGGACTCACAGGAGATGTTCAAATCATAAAAAGTTAGAGTGTCAGTCCTCTTGTACTTAAGTCGGCATTGTGCCTTTTGTATTAAATTCGGATGTAATTTCTGTGTTTCATCGTCAATAAGAAGGTCCAAGGGATACAGTAAACCTGAAGTGAAGCATCGGAATCGAAAACTGGACTCACACGAGAGGTTCAAATCATAGAAAGTTAGAGTGTCAGTCCTTTTGTACTTAACTCGGCATTGTGCATTTTGTATAAAATTCGGATGTAATTTCTGTGTTTCATCGTCAATAAGAAGGTCCAAGGGACACAGTAAACCTGAAGTGAAGCATCAGAATCTAAAACTGGACTCACAGGAGAGGTTCAAATCTTAGAAGTCAGAGTGTCAGTCCTCTAGAACTTACGTTGGCATTGTGCCTGTTTAATTTAATTCCGATGTAATTTCTGTGTTTCATCGTCAATAAGAAAGTCCAAGGTATACAGTAAACCTGATGTGAAGCTTCGGAATCTAAAACTGGACTCACAGGAGAGGTTCTAATCATAAAAAGTTCGAGTGTCAGTCCTCTTGTACTTAAGTCGGCATTGTGCCTTTTGTATTATATTCGGAGGCAATTTCTGTGTTTCATCGTCAATAAGAAGGTCCAAGGGATACAGTAAACCTAAAGTGAAGCATCGGAATCTAAAACTGGACTCAAAGGAGAGGTTCAAATCCTAGAAAGTGTGTCAGTGCTCTTGTCCTTAAGTGGGCATTGTGCCTTTTGTATTAAATTCGGATGCAATTTCTGTCTTTGATCGTCAGTAAGAAGGTCCAAGGGATACAGTAAACCTGAAGTGAAGAATCGGAACCTAAAACTGGACTCACAGGAGAGGCTCAAATCATAGAAAGTTAGAATGTCAGTCCTCTTGTACGTAAGTTTGCATTGTGCCTTTTGTATTAAATTCGGATGCAATTTCTGTCTTTCATCGTCAATAAGAAGGTCCTAGGTATACAGGAATCCTGTAGTGAAGCATCGGAATCTAAAACTGGCCTCAAAGGAGAGGTTCAAATCCTAGAAAGTCTGTCAGTGCTCTTGTCCTTAAGTCGGCATTGTGCCTTTTGTTTTAAATTCGGATGCAGTTTCTGTCTTTCATCGTCAATAAGAAGGTCCTAAATATACACAGAACCTGAAGTGAAGCATAGTAATCTAAAACTGGACTCACAGGAGAGGTTTAAATCATAGAAAGTGAGAGTGTCAGTCCTCTTGTACTTAAGTCGGCATTGTGCCACTTGTATTAAATTCGGATGCAGTATCTGTAGTTCATCGTCAATAAGAAGGTCCAAGGAATAGAGTAAACCTGAAGTGAAGCACGGAATCTAAAACTGGACTCACAGGAGAGATCAAATCAAAGAAATTTAGTGTGTCAGTCCTCTTGTACTTATGTCGGCATTGTGCCTTTTGTATTAAATTCGGATGCAATTTCTTTGATTCATCGTCAATAAGAAGGTTTAAGGGATACAGTAAACCTGAAGTGAGGAATCGGAATCTAAAACTGGACTCATATGAGAGGCTCAAATAATAGATAGTTAGAATGTCAGTCCTCTTGTACTTAACTCGGCATTGTGCATTTTGTATTAAATTCGGATGCAATTTCTGTAATTCATCGTCAATAAGAAGGTCCAAGGAATACAGTAAACTTGAAGTGAAGCATCGGAATCTAAAACTGGACTCGCAGGAGAGGTTCAAATCATAGGAAGTGAGAGTGTCAGTCCTCTTGTACTAAGTTTGTATTGTGCCTTTTGTATTAAATTCGGATGCAATTTCTGTCTTTCATCGTCAATAAGAAGGTCCTAGGTATACAGGAATCCTGTAGTGAAGCATCGGAATCTAAAACTCGACTTACCGGAGAGGTTCAAATCATAGAAAGTGAGAGTGTCAGTCCTCTTGTACGTAAGTCGGCATTGTGTCTTTTGAATTTAATTCCGATGCAATATCAAAACTTCATCGTCAAAGAGATGGTCCAAGGGATACAGCAAACCTGAAGTGAAGCATCGGAATATAAAGCTGGACTCAGAGGAGAGGTTCAAATCATAAAAATTTAGAGTGTCAGTCCTCTTGTACTTAAGTCGGCATGAGCATTTTGTATTAAATTAGGAGGCAATATCTGTGTTTCATCGTCAATAAGAAGTTCCAAGGGATACAGTAAACCTGAAGTGTAGCATCGGTATCTAAAACTAGACTCACTGGAGATGTTCAAATCATAGAAAGTGAGAGTATCAGCCCTCTTGTACTTCAGTCGGCATTGTGCCCTTTGTATTAAATTCGGATGCAAATTCTGTGTTTCATCGTCAATAAGAAGGTCCAAGGTATACAGGAAACCTGAAGTGAAGCATCGGAATCTAAAAGTGGACTCACAGGAGAGGTTCAAATCATAGAAAGTGTGTCGGTGCTCTTGTACTTAACTCGGCATTGTGCATTTTGTATTAAATTCGGATGCAATTTCTGTGTTTCATCGTTAATAAGAAGCTCCAAGGGATACAATAAACCTGAAGTGAAGCATCGGAATCTAAAACTGGACTCACAGGAGAGGGTCAAATCATAGAAAGTTAGAGTGTCAGTCCTCTTGCACTTACGCGGGCATTGTGCCTTTTGTATTAAATTCGGATGCAATTTCTGTGTTTCATCGTCAATAAGAAGGTCCATGGGATACAGTAAACCTGAAGTGAAGCATCGGAATCTAAAACTGGACTCATAGGAGAGGTTCAAACCATAGAAAGTTAGAGTGTCAGTCATCTAGAACTTACGTTGGCATTGTGCCTTTTTAATTTAATTCCGATGCAATTTCTGTGTTTCATCGTCATTAAGAAGGTCCAAGGTATACAGTGAACCTGATGTGAAGCTTCGGAATCTAAAACTGGACTCACAGCAAAGGTTCAAATCATAAAAAGTGAGAGTGTCAGTCCTCTTGTACTTAAGTCGGCATTGTGCCATTTGTATTAAATTCGGATGTAATTTCTGTGTTTCATCGTCATTAAGAAGGTCCAAGGCATACAGTAAACCTGAATTGAAGCATCGGAATCTAAAACTGGACTCACAGGAGAGGTACAGATCATAGAATGTTAGAGTGTCAGTCCTCCTGTACTTAGGTCGGCATTGTGCCTTTTGTATTACATTCGGATGCAATTTCTGTGTTTCATCGTCTATAAGAAGGTACAAGGGATACAGTATACCTCTAGTGAAGCATCGGAATCTAAAACTGGACTCACAGGAGAGGTTCAGATCATAGAAAGCTAGACTGTCAGTCCTCTTGTACTTAAGTAGGCATTGTGCCTCTTGTATTAAATTCGGATGCAATTTCTGTTATTCATCGTCAATAAGAAGGTCCAAGGGATACAGTAAACCTGAAGTGAAGCATCGGAATCTAAAACTGGACTCACAGAAGAGGTTCAAATCATAGAAAGTGAGAGTGTCAGTCCTCCTGTACTTCAGTCGGCATTGTGCCTTTTGTATTACATTCGGATGCAATTTCAGTGTTTCATCGTCAATAAAAAGGTCCAATGTATACAGGAAACATGAAGTGAAGCATCGGAATCTAAAACTGGACTCACAAGAGAGGTTCAAATCATAGAAAGTGTGTCAGTGCTCTTGTACTTAAGTCGGCATTGGGGGTTTTGTATTTAATTCGGATGCAATTTCTGTGATTCATCGTCAATAAGAAGGTCCAAGGGATACAGTAAACCTGAAGTAAAGAATCGGAATCTAAAACTAAACTTACAGGAGAGGCTCAAATCATAGAACGTTAGAGTGTCAGTCCTCTTATACTTAACTCGGCATTGTGCATTTTGAATTAAATTCGGATGCAATTTCTGTGTTTCATCGTCAATAAGAAGGACCAAGGATTACAGTAAACTTGAAGTGAAGCATCGGAATCTAAAACTGGACACACAGGAGAGGTTCAAATCATAGAAGGTGAGAGAGTCAGTCCTCTTGTACTTAAGTCGGCATTGTGCCTTTTGTATTAAATTCGGATGCAATTTCTGTCTTTCATCGTCAATAAGAAGGTTCTAGGTATACAGGAAACCTGAAGTGAAGTATCGGAATCTAAAACTCGACACACCGGAGAGGTTCAAATCATAGAAAGTGAGTGTGTCAGTCCTCTTGTACTTAAGTCGGCATTGTGCCTTTTGAATTTAATTCCGATGCAATATCTAAGCTTCATCGTCAAAAAGATGGTCCAAGGGATACAGCAAACCTGAAGTGAAGCATCGGAATCTAAAGCTGGACTCAGAAGGGGGTTCAAATCATAGAATGTTAGAGTGTCAGTACTCTTGTACTTAAGTCGGCATTGTGCCTTATGTATTAAATTCGGATGCAATTTCTGTGTTTCATCGTCAATAAGGAGGTCCAAGGGATACAGTAAACATGAAGTGAAGCATCGGATTTTAAAACTGGACTCACAGGAGAGGTTCAAATCATAGAAAGTTAGTGTGTCAGTCCTCTTGTACTTAACTCACATTGTGCCTTTTGAATTTAATTCCGATGCAATTTCTGTGCTTCATCGTCAATAAGAAGGTCCATGCTACACAGTAAACTTGAAGTGAAGCATTGGAATCTAAAACTGGACTCACAGGAGAGGTTCAAATCATAGAAAGTTAGGGTGTCATTCCTCTTGTACTTAAGTCGGCATTGTGCCTTTTGTATTAAATTCGGATGCAATTTCTGTGTTTCATCGTCTATAAGAAGGTCCAAGGGATACAGTATACCTGTAGTGAAGCATCGGAATCTAAAACTGGACTCACAGGAGAGGTTCAAATCATAGAAAGCTAGAGTGTCAGTCCTCTTGTACTTAAGTCGGCATTGTTCCTCTTGTATTAAATTCGGATGCAATTTCTGTGATTCATCGTCAATAAGAAGGTCCACGGTATACAGTAAACCTGAAGTGAAGCATCGGAATCTAAAACTGGACTCACAGAAGTGGTTCATATCATAGACAGTGAGAGTGTCAGTCCTCTTCTACTTAAGTCGGCATTGTGCCTTTTGTATTAAATTCGGATGCAAATTCTGTGTTTCATCGTCAATAAGAAGGTCCAAGGTATACAGGAAACCTGAAGTGAAGCATCGGAATCTAAAACTGGACTCACAGGAGAGGTTCAAATCATAGAAAGTGTGTCGGTGCTCTTGTACTTACGTTGGCATTGTGCCTTATGAATTTAATTCCGATGCAATTTCTGTGTTTCATCGTCAATAAGAAGGTCCAAGGGATACAGTAAACCTGAAGTGAAGCATCGGAATCGAAAACTGGACTCACAGGAGAGGTTCAAATCATAGAAAGTTAGAGTGTCAGTCCTCTTGTACTTAACTCGGCATTGTGCATTTTGTATTAAATTCGGATGCAATTTCTGTGTTTCATCGTTAATAAGAAGCTCCAAGGGATACAATAAACCTGAAGTGAAGCATCGGAATCTAAAACTGGACTCACAGGAGAGGGTCAAATCATAGAAAGTTAGAGTGTCAGTCCTCTTGCACTTACGCCGGCATTGTGCCTTTTGTATTAAATTCGGATGCAATTTCTGTGTTTCATCGTCAATAAGAAGGTCCATGGGATACAGTAAACCTGAAGTGAAGCATCGGAATCTAAAACTGGACTCATAGGAGAGGTTCAAACCATAGAATGTTAGAGTGTCAGTCATCTAGAACTTACGTTGGCATTGTGCCTTTTGAATTTAATTCCGATGCAATTTCTGTGTTTCATCGTCATTAAGAAGGTCCAAGGTATACAGTGAACCTGATGTGAAGCTTCGGAATCTAAAACTGGACTCACAGCAAAGGTTCAAATCATAAAAAGTGAGAGTGTCAGTCCTCTTGTACTTAAGTCGGCATTGTGCCATTTGTATTAAATTCAGATGTAATTTCTGTGTTTCATCGTCATTAAGAAGGTCCAAGGCATACAGTAAACCTGAATTGAAGCATCGGAATCTAAAACTGGACTCACAGGAGAGGTTCAGATCATAGAATGTTAGAGTGTCAGTCCTGCTGTACTTAGGTCGGCATTGTGCCTTTTGTATTACATTCGGATGCAATTTCTGTGTTTCATCGTCTATAAGAAGGTCCAAGGGATACAGTATACCTGTAGTGAAGCATCGGAATCTAAAACTGGACTCACAGGAGAGGTTCAAATCATAGAAAGCTAGACTGTCAGTCCTCTTGTACTTAAGTAGGCATTGTGCCTCTTGTATTAAATTCGGATGCAATTTCTGTTATTCATCGTCAATAAGAAGGTCCAAGGAATACAGTAAACCTGAAGTGAAGCATCGGAATCTAAAACTGGACTCACAGAAGAGGTTCAAATCATAGAAAGTGAGAGTGTCAGTCCTCGTGTACTTCAGTCGGCATTGTGCCTTTTGTATTACATTCGGATGCAATTTCAGTGTTTCATCGTCAATAAAAAGGTCCAATGTATACAGGAAACATGAAGTGAAGCATCGGAATCTAAAACTGGACTCACAGGAGAGGTTCAAATCATAGAAAGTGTGTCAGTGCTCTTGTACTTAAGTCGGCATTGGGGGTTTTGTATTTAATTCGGATGCAATTTCTGTGATTCATCGTCAATAAGAAGGTCCAGGGGATACAGTAAACCTGAAGTAAAGAATCGGAATCTAACACTGGACTTACAGGAGAGGCTCAAATCATAGAAGGTTAGAGTGTCAGTCCTCTTATACTTAACTCGGCATTGTGCATTTTGTATTAAATTCGGATGCAATTTCTGTGTTTCATCGTCAATAAGAAGGACCAAGGATTACAGTAAACTTGAAGTGAAGCATCGGAATCTAAAACTGGACACACAGGAGAGGTTCAAATCATAGAAGGTGAGAGAGTCAGTCCTCTTGTACTTAAGTCGGCATTGTGCCTTTTGTATTAAATTCGGATGCAATTTCTGTCTTTCATCGTCAATAAGAAGGTTCTAGGTATACAGGAAACCTGAAGTGAAGTATCGGAATCTAAAACTCGACACACCGGAGAGGTTCAAATCATAGAAAGTGAGTGTGTCAGTCAACTTGTACTTAAGTCGGCATTGTGCCTTTTGAATTTAATTCCGATGCAATATCTAAGCTTCATCGTCAGAAAGATGGTCCAAGGGATACAGCAAACCTGAAGTGAAGCATCGGAATCTAAAGCTGGACTCAGAAGGGGGTTCAAATCACAGAATGTTAGAGTGTCAGTACTCTTGTACTTAAGTCGGCATTGTGCCTTATGTATTAAATTCGGATGCAATTTCTGTGTTTCATCGTCAATAAGGAGGTCCAAGGGATACAGTAAACATGAAGTGAAGCATCGGATTTTAAAACTGGACTCACAGGAGAGGTTCAAATCATAGAAAGTTAGTGTGTCAGTCCTCTTGTACTTAACTCACATTGTGCCTTTTGAATTTAATTCCGATGCAATTTCTGTGCTTCATCGTCAATAAGAAGGTCCATGCTACACAGTAAACGTGAAGTGAAGCATTGGAATCTAAAACTGGACTCACAGGAGAGGTTCAAATCATAGAAAGTTAGGGTGTCATTCCTCTTGTACTTAAGTCGGCATTGTGCCTTTTGTATTAAATTCGGATGCAATTTCTGTGTTTCATCGTCTATAAGAAGGTCCAAGGGATACAGTATACCTGTAGTGAAGCATCGGAATCTAAAACTGGACTCACAGGAGAGGTTCAAATCATAGAAAGCTAGAGTGTCAGTCCTCTTGTACTTAAGTCGGCATTGTTCCTCTTGTATTAAATTCGGATGCAATTTCTGTGATTCATCGTCAATAAGAAGGTCCACGGTATACAGTAAACCTGAAGTGAAGCATCGGAATCTAAAACTGGACTCACAGAAGTGGTTCATATCATAGACAGTGAGAGTGTCAGTCCTCTTCTACTTAAGTCGGCATTGTGCCTTTTGTATTAAATTCGGATGCAAATTCTGTGTTTCATCGTCAATAAGAAGGTCCAAGGTATACAGGAAACCTGAAGTGAAGCATCGGAATCTAAAACTGGACTCACAGGAGAGGTTCAAATCATAGAAAGTGTGTCGGTGCTCTTGTACTTACGTTGGCATTGTGCCTTATGAATTTAATTCCGATGCAATTTCTGTGTTTCATCGTCAATAAGAAGGTCCAAGGGATACAGTAAACCTGAAGTGAAGCATCGGAATCGAAAACTGGACTCACAGGAGAGGTTCAAATCATAGAAAGTTAGAGTGTCAGTCCTCTTGTACTTAACTCGGCATTGTGCATTTTGTATTAAATTCGGATGCAATTTCTGTGTTTCATCGTTAATAAGAAGCTCCAAGGGATACAATAAACCTGAAGTGAAGCATCGGAATCTAAAACTGGACTCACAGGAGAGGGTCAAATCATAGAAAGTTAGAGTGTCAGTCCTCTTGCACTTACGCCGGCATTGTGCCTTTTGTATTAAATTCGGATGCAATTTCTGTGTTTCATCGTCAATAAGAAGGTCCATGGGATACAGTAAACCTGAAGTGAAGCATCGGAATCTAAAACTGGACTCATAGGAGAGGTTCAAACCATAGAATGTTAGAGTGTCAGTCATCTAGAACTTACGTTGGCATTGTGCCTTTTGAATTTAATTCCGATGCAATTTCTGTGTTTCATCGTCATTAAGAAGGTCCAAGGTATACAGTGAACCTGATGTGAAGCTTCGGAATCTAAAACTGGACTCACAGCAAAGGTTCAAATCATAAAAAGTGAGAGTGTCAGTCCTCTTGTACTTAAGTCGGCATTGTGCCATTTGTATTAAATTCAGATGTAATTTCTGTGTTTCATCGTCATTAAGAAGGTCCAAGGCATACAGTAAACCTGAATTGAAGCATCGGAATCTAAAACTGGACTCACAGGAGAGGTTCAGATCATAGAATGTTAGAGTGTCAGTCCTGCTGTACTTAGGTCGGCATTGTGCCTTTTGTATTACATTCGGATGCAATTTCTGTGTTTCATCGTCTATAAGAAGGTCCAAGGGATACAGTATACCTGTAGTGAAGCATCGGAATCTAAAACTGGACTCACAGGAGAGGTTCAAATCATAGAAAGCTAGACTGTCAGTCCTCTTGTACTTAAGTAGGCATTGTGCCTCTTGTATTAAATTCGGATGCAATTTCTGTTATTCATCGTCAATAAGAAGGTCCAAGGAATACAGTAAACCTGAAGTGAAGCATCGGAATCTAAAACTGGACTCACAGAAGAGGTTCAAATCATAGAAAGTGAGAGTGTCAGTCCTCGTGTACTTCAGTCGGCATTGTGCCTTTTGTATTACATTCGGATGCAATTTCTGTGTTTCATCGTCAATAAAAAGGTCCAATGTATACAGGAAACATGAAGTGAAGCATCGGAATCTAAAACTGGACTCACAGGAGAGGTTCAAATCATAGAAAGTGTGTCAGTGCTCTTGTACTTAAGTCGGCATTGGGGGTTTTGTATTTAATTCGGATGCAATTTCTGTGATTCATCGTCAATAAGAAGGTCCAGGGGATACAGTAAACCTGAAGTAAAGAATCGGAATCTAACACTGGACTTACAGGAGAGGCTCAAATCATAGAACGTTAGAGTGTCAGTCCTCTTATACTTAACTCGGCATTGTGCATTTTGTATTAAATTCGGATGCAATTTCTGTGTTTCATCGTCAATAAGAAGGACCAAGGATTACAGTAAACTTGAAGTGAAGCATCGGAATCTAAAACTGGACACACAGGAGAGGTTCAAATCATAGAAGGTGAGAGAGTCAATCCTCTTGTACTTAAGTCGGCATTGTGCCTTTTGTATTAAATTCGGATGCAATTTCTGTCTTTCATCGTCAATAAGAAGGTTCTAGGTATACAGGAAACCTGAAGTGAAGTATCGGAATCTAAAACTCGACACACCGGAGAGGTTCAAATCATAGAAAGTGAGTGTGTCAGTCCTCTTGTACTTAAGTCGGCATTGTGCCTTTTGAATTTAATTCCGATGCAATATCTAAGCTTCATCGTCAGAAAGATGGTCCAAGGGATACAGCAAACCTGAAGTGAAGCATCGGAATCTAAAGCTGGACTCAGAAGGGGGTTCAAATCACAGAATGTTAGAGTGTCAGTACTCTTGTACTTAAGTCGGCATTGTGCCTTATGTATTAAATTCGGATGCAATTTCTGTGTTTCATCGTCAATAAGGAGGTCCAAGGGATACAGTAAACATGAAGTGAAGCATCGGATTTTAAAACTGGACTCACAGGAGAGGTTCAAATCATAGAAAGTTAGTGTGTCAGTCCTCTTGTACTTAACTCACATTGTGCCTTTTGAATTTAATTCCGATGCAATTTCTGTGCTTCATCGTCAATAAGAAGGTCCATGCTACACAGTAAACTTGAAGTGAAGCATTGGAATCTAAAACTGGACTCACAGGAGAGGTTCAAATCATAGAAAGTTAGGGTGTCATTCCTCTTGTACTTAAGTCGGCATTGTGCCTTTTGTATTAAATTCGGATGCAATTTCTGTGTTTCATCGTCTATAAGAAGGTCCAAGGGATACAGTATACCTGTAGTGAAGCATCGGAATCTAAAACTGGACTCACAGGAGAGGTTCAAATCATAGAAAGCTAGAGTGTCAGTCCTCTTGTACTTAAGTCGGCATTGTTCCTCTTGTATTAAATTCGGATGCAATTTCTGTGATTCATCGTCAATAAGAAGGTCCACGGTATACAGTAAACCTGAAGTGAAGCATCGGCATCTAAAACTGGACTCTCAGAAGTGGTTCATATCATAGACAGTGAGAGTGTCAGTCCTCTTGTACTTAAGTCGGCATTGTGCCTTTTGTATTACATTCGGATGCAATTTCTGTCTTTCATCGTCAATAAGATGGTCCTAGGTATACAGGAAACCTGTAGTAAAGCATCGGAATCTAAAACTCGACTCACCGGAGAGGTTCAAATCATAGAAAGTGAGAGTGTCAGTCCTCTTGTACTTAAGTCGGCATTGTGTCTTTTGAATTTAATTCCGATGCAATATCTAAGCTTCATCGTCAACAAGATGGTCCAAGGGATACAGCAAACCTGAAGTGAAGCATCGGTATCTAAAGCTGGATTCAGAGGAGAGGTTCAAATCATAAAAAGTTAGAGTGTCAGCCATCTTGTACTTAAGTCGGCAATGTGCCTTTTGTATTAAATTCGGATGTAATTTCTGTGATTCATCGTGAATAAGAAGGTCCAAGGGATACAGTAAACCTGAAGTGAAGCTTCAGAATCTAAAACTGGACTCACAGGAGTGGTTCAAATCATAGAAAGTTAGAGTGTGAGTAATCTTTTACTTCAGTCGGCATTGTGCCCTTTGTATTAAATTCGGATGCAACTTCTTTGTTTCATCGTCAATAAGATGGTCCAAGAGATACAGTAAACCTGAAGTGAAGCATCGGAATCGAAAACTGGACTCACAAGAGAGGTTCAAATCATAGAAAGTTAGAGTGTCAGTCCTCTTGTACTTAAGTCGGCATTGTGCCTTTTGTATTAAATTCGGATGTAATTTCTGTGTTACATCGTCAATAAGAAGGTCCAAGGCATACAGTAAACCTGAAGTGAAGCTTCGGAATCTAAAACTGGACTCACAGGAGAGGTTCAAATCATAAAAAGTTTGAGTGTTACTCCTCGTGTACTTAGGTCGGCAATGTGCCTTTTGTATTAAATTCGGATGTAATTTCTGTGTTTCATCGTGAATAAGAAGGTCCAAGGGATACAGTAAACCTGAAGTGAAGCTTCGGAATCTAAAACTGGACTCACAGGAGTGGTTCAAATCATAAAAAGTTAGAGTGTCAGTAATCTTTTACTTAAGTCGGCATGTGCCTTTTGTATTATATTAGGAGGCAATTTCTGTGTTTCATCGTCAATAAGAGGTTCCAAGGGATACAGTAAAGCTGAAGTGAAGCATCGGACTCTAAAACTGGACTCACAGGTGATGTTCAAATCATAGAAAGTGAGAGTGTCAGTCCCCTTGTACTTCAGTCGGCATTGTGCCCTTTGTATTAAATTCGGATGAAATTTCTATGTTTCATCGTCAATAAGAAGGTCCAAAGTATACAGGAAAACTGAAGTGAAGCATCGGAATCTAAAACTGGACTCACAGGAGAGGTTCAAATCATAGAAAGAGTGTCGGTGCTCTTGAACTTACGCTGGCATTGTGCCTTATGAATTTAATTCCGATGCAATATCTGTGTTTCATCGTCAATAAGAAGGTCCAAGGGATACAGTAAACCTGAAGTGAAGCTTCGGAATCTAAAACTGGACTCACAGAAGATGTTCAAATCATAAAAATTTAGAGTGTCAGTCCTCTTGTACTTAAGTCGGCATTGTGCCTTTTGTATTAAATTTGGATGTAATTTCTGTGTTTCATCGTCAATAAGAAGGTCCAAGGGATACAGTAAACCTGAAGTGAAGCATCGGAATCGAAAACTGGACTCAAAGGAGAGGTTCAAATCATAGAAATTAAGAGTGTCAGTCCTCTTGTACTTAACAAGTCATTGTGCATTTTGTATTAAATTCGGATGCAATTTCTGTGTTTCATCGTTAATAAGAAGGTCCAAGGGATACAGTAAACCTGACGTGAAGCATCGGAATCGAAAATTGGACTCACAGGAGAGGTTCAAATCGTAGAAAGTTAGAGTGTCAGTCCTCTTGTACTTCAGTCGGCATTGTGCCCTTTGTATTAAATTCGGATGCAATTTCTGTGTTTCATCGTCAATAAGAAAGTCCAAGGGATACAGTAAACCTGACGTGAAGCATCGGAATCGAAAATTGGACTCACAGGAGAGGTTCAAATCATAGAAAGTTAGAGTGTCAGTGCTCTTGTACTTAACTCGACATTGTGCATTTTGTATTAAATACGGATGCAATTTCTGTGTTTCATCGTTAATAAGAAGGTCCAAGGTATACAGGAAACCTGAAGTGAAGCATCGGAATCTAAAACTGGACTCAAAGGAGAGGTTCAAATCATAGAAAGTGTGTCGCTGCTCTTGTACTTACGTTGACATTGTACCTTATGAATTTATTTCCGATGCAATTTCTGTGTTTCATCGTCAATAAGAAGGTCCAAGGGATACGGTTAACCTGATGTGAAGCTTCGGAATGCAAAACTGGACTCACAGGAGATGTTCAAATCATAAAAAGTTAGTGTGTCAGTCCTCTTGTACTTAAGTCGGCATTGAGCCTTTTGTATTAAATTCGGATGTAAATTCTGTGTTTCATCGTCAATAAGAAGGTCCAAGGGATACAGTAAACCTGAAGTGAAGCATCGGAATCGAAAACTGGACTCACAGGAGAGGTTCAAATCATAGAAAGTTAGAGTGTCAGTCCTCTTGTACTTAACTCGGCATTGTGCATTTTGTATTAAATACGGATGCAATATCTGTGTTTCATCGTTAATAAGAAGGTCCAAGGGATACAGTAAACCTGAAGTGAAGCATCGGAATCTAAAACTGGACTCACAGGAGAGGGTCAAATCATAGAAAGTTAGAATGTCAGTCCTCTTGCACTTAAGTCGGCATTGTGCATTTTATATTAAATTCGGATGCAATTTCTGTGTTTCATCGTCAATAAGAAGGTCCATGGGATACAGAAAACCTGAAGTGAAGCATCGGAATCTAAAACTGGACTCATAGGAGAGGTTCAAATCATAGAAAGTTAGAGTGTCAGTCATCTAGAACTTACGTTGGCATTGTACCTTTTGAATATAATTCCGATGCAATTTCTGTGTTACATCGTCAATAAGAAGGTCCAAGGTATACAGTGAACCTGAAGTGAAGCTTCGGAATCTAAAACTGGACTCACAGGAGAGGTTCAAATCATAAAAAGTTAGAGTGTCAC
The DNA here is from genome assembly GCF_021461385.2 of Schistocerca piceifrons. NCBI lineage: Eukaryota > Metazoa > Arthropoda > Insecta > Orthoptera > Acrididae > Schistocerca > Schistocerca piceifrons. The sequence goes on along the minus strand of NW_025728153.1, from coordinate 82,311 downwards.
TCCTCGTGTACTTAGGTCGGCAATGTGCCTTTTGTATTAAATTCGGATGTAATTTCTGTGTTTCATCGTGAATAAGAAGGTCCAAGGGATACAGTAAACCTGAAGTGAAGCTTCGGAATCTAAAACTGGACTCACAGGAGTGGTTCAAATCATAGAAAGTTAGAGTGTCAGTAATCTTTTACTTAAGTCGGCATGTGCCTTTTCTATTATATTAGGAGGCAATTTCTGTGTTTCATCGTCAATAAGAGGTTCCAAGGGATACAGTAAACCTGAAGTGAAGCATCGGACTCTAAAACTGGACTCACAGGAGATGTTCAAATCATAGAAAGTGAGAGTGTCAGTCCCCTTGTACTTCAGTCGGCATTGTGCCCTTTGTATTAAATTCGGATGAAATTTCTATGTTTCATCGTCAATAAGAAGGTCCAAAGTATACAGGAAAACTGAAGTGAAGCATCGGAATCTAAAACTGGACTCACAGGAGAGGTTCAAATCATAGAAAGAGTGTCGGTGCTCTTGAACTTACGCTGGCATTGTGCCTTATGAATTTAATTCCGATGCAATTTCTGTGTTTCATCGTCAATAAGAAGGTCCAAAGTATACAGGAAAACTGAAGTGAAGCATCGGAATCTAAAACTGGACTCACAGGAGAGGTTCAAATCATAGAAAGAGTGTCGGTGCTCTTGAACTTACGCTGGCATTGTGCCTTATGAATTTAATTCCGATGCAATTTTTGTGTTTCATCGTCAATAAGAAGGTCCAAGGGATACAGTAAACCTGATGTGAAGCTTCGGAATCTAAAACTGGACTCACAGAAGATGTTCAAATCATAAAAATTTAGAGTGTCAGTCCTCTTGTACTTAAGTCGGCATTGTGCCTTTTGTATTAAATTTGGATGTAATTTCTGTGTTTCATCGTCAATAAGAAGGTCCAAGGGATACAGTAAACCTGAAGTGAAGCATCGGAATCGAAAACTGGACTCAAAGGAGAGGTTCAAATCATAGAAATTAAGAGTGTCAGTCCTCTTGTACTTAACAAGTCATTGTGCATTTTGTATTAAATTCGGATGCAATTTCTGTGTTTCATCGTTAATAAGAAGGTCCAAGGGATACAGTAAACCTGACGTGAAGCATCGGAATCGAAAATTGGACTCACAGGACAGGTTCAAATCGTAGAAAGTTAGAGTGTCAGTCCTCTTGTACTTCAGTCGGCATTGTGCCCTTTGTATTAAATTCGGATGCAATTTCTGTGTTTCATCGTCAATAAGAAAGTCCAAGGGATACAGTAAACCTGACGTGAAGCATCGGAATCGAAAATTGGACTCACAGGAGAGGTTCAAATCATAGAAAGTTAGAGTGTCAGTGCTCTTGTACTTAACTCGACATTGTGCATTTTGTATTAAATACGGATGCAATTTCTGTGTTTCATCGTTAATAAGAAGGTCCAAGGTATACAGGAAACCTGAAGTGAAGCATCGGAATCTAAAACTGGACTCAAAGGAGAGGTTCAAATCATAGAAAGTGTGTCGCTGCTCTTGTACTTACGTTGACATTGTACCTTATGAATTTATTTCCGATGCAATTTCTGTGTTTCATCGTCAATAAGAAGGTCCAAGGGATACGGTTAACCTGATGTGAAGCTTCGGAATGCAAAACTGGACTCACAGGAGATGTTCAAATCATAAAAAGTTAGTGTGTCAGTCCTCTTGTACTTAAGTCGGCATTGAGCCTTTTGTATTAAATTCGGATGTAAATTCTGTGTTTCATCGTCAATAAGAAGGTCCAAGGGATACAGTAAACCTGAAGTGAAGCATCGGAATCGAAAACTGGACTCACAGGAGAGGTTCAAATCATAGAAAGTTAGAGTGTCAGTCCTCTTGTACTTAACTCGGCATTGTGCATTTTGTATTAAATACGGATGCAATATCTGTGTTTCATCGTTAATAAGAAGGTCCAAGGGATACAGTAAACCTGAAGTGAAGCATCGGAATCTAAAACTGGACTCACAGGAGAGGGTCAAATCATAGAAAGTTAGAATGTCAGTCCTCTTGCACTTAAGTCGGCATTGTGCATTTTATATTAAATTCGGATGCAATTTCTGTGTTTCATCGTCAATAAGAAGGTCCAAGGGATACAGTAAACCTGATGTGAAGCTTCGGAATCTAAAACTGGACTCACAGAAGATGTTCAAATCATAAAAATTTAGAGTGTCAGTCCTCTTGTACTTAAGTCGGCATTGTGCCTTTTGTATTAAATTTGGATGTAATTTCTGTGTTTCATCGTCAATAAGAAGGTCCAAGGGATACAGTAAACCTGAAGTGAAGCATCGGAATCGAAAACTGGACTCAAAGGAGAGGTTCAAATCATAGAAATTAAGAGTGTCAGTCCTCTTGTACTTAACAAGTCATTGTGCATTTTGTATTAAATTCGGATGCAATTTCTGTGTTTCATCGTTAATAAGAAGGTCCAAGGGATACAGTAAACCTGACGTGAAGCATCGGAATCGAAAATTGGACTCACAGGAGAGGTTCAAATCGTAGAAAGTTAGAGTGTCAGTCCTCTTGTACTTCAGTCGGCATTGTGCCCTTTGTATTAAATTCGGATGCAATTTCTGTGTTTCATCGTCAATAAGAAAGTCCAAGGGATACAGTAAACCTGACGTGAAGCATCGGAATCGAAAATTGGACTCACAGGAGAGGTTCAAATCATAGAAAGTTAGAGTGTCAGTGCTCTTGTACTTAACTCGACATTGTGCATTTTGTATTAAATACGGATGCAATTTCTGTGTTTCATCGTTAATAAGAAGGTCCAAGGTATACAGGAAACCTGAAGTGAAGCATCGGAATCTAAAACTGGACTCAAAGGAGAGGTTCAAATCATAGAAAGTGTGTCGCTGCTCTTGTACTTACGTTGACATTGTACCTTATGAATTTATTTCCGATGCAATTTCTGTGTTTCATCGTCAATAAGAAGGTCCAAGGGATACGGTTAACCTGATGTGAAGCTTCGGAATGCAAAACTGGACTCACAGGAGATGTTCAAATCATAAAAAGTTAGTGTGTCAGTCCTCTTGTACTTAAGTCGGCATTGAGCCTTTTGTATTAAATTCGGATGTAAATTCTGTGTTTCATCGTCAATAAGAAGGTCCAAGGGATACAGTAAACCTGAAGTGAAGCATCGGAATCGAAAACTGGACTCACAGGAGAGGTTCAAATCATAGAAAGTTAGAGTGTCAGTCCTCTTGTACTTAACTCGGCATTGTGCATTTTGTATTAAATACGGATGCAATATCTGTGTTTCATCGTTAATAAGAAGGTCCAAGGGATACAGTAAACCTGAAGTGAAGCATCGGAATCTAAAACTGGACTCACAGGAGAGGGTCAAATCATAGAAAGTTAGAATGTCAGTCCTCTTGCACTTAAGTCGGCATTGTGCATTTTATATTAAATTCGGATGCAATTTCTGTGTTTCATCGTCAATAAGAAGGTCCATGGGATACAGAAAACCTGAAGTGAAGCATCGGAATCTAAAACTGGACTCATAGGAGAGGTTCAAATCATAGAAAGTTAGAGTGTCAGTCATCTAGAACTTACGTTGGCATTGTACCTTTTGAATATAATTCCGATGCAATTTCTGTGTTACATCGTCAATAAGAAGGTCCAAGGTATACAGTGAACCTGAAGTGAAGCTTCGGAATCTAAAACTGGACTCACAGGAGAGGTTCAAATCATAAAAAGTTAGAGTGTCACTCCTCGTGTACTTAGGTCGGCAATGTGCCTTTTGTATTAAATTCGGATGTAATTTCTGTGTTTCATCGTGAATAAGAAGGTCCAAGGGATACAGTAAACCTGAAGTGAAGCTTCGGAATCTAAAACTGGACTCACAGGAGTGGTTCAAATCATAGAAAGTTAGAGTGTCAGTAATCTTTTACTTAAGTCGGCATGTGCCTTTTCTATTATATTAGGAGGCAATTTCTGTGTTTCATCGTCAATAAGAGGTTCCAAGGGATACAGTAAACCTGAAGTGAAGCATCGGACTCTAAAACTGGACTCACAGGAGATGTTCAAATCATAGAAAGTGAGAGTGTCAGTCCCCTTGTACTTCAGTCGGCATTGTGCCCTTTGTATTAAATTCGGATGAAATTTCTATGTTTCATCGTCAATAAGAAGGTCCAAAGTATACAGGAAAACTGAAGTGAAGCATCGGAATCTAAAACTGGACTCACAGGAGAGGTTCAAATCATAGAAAGAGTGTCGGTGCTCTTGAACTTACGCTGGCATTGTGCCTTATGAATTTAATTCCGATGCAATTTCTGTGTTTCATCGTCAATAAGAAGGTCCAAAGTATACAGGAAAACTGAAGTGAAGCATCGGAATCTAAAACTGGACTCACAGGAGAGGTTCAAATCATAGAAAGAGTGTCGGTGCTCTTGAACTTACGCTGGCATTGTGCCTTATGAATTTAATTCCGATGCAATTTTTGTGTTTCATCGTCAATAAGAAGGTCCAAGGGATACAGTAAACCTGATGTGAAGCTTCGGAATCTAAAACTGGACTCACAGAAGATGTTCAAATCATAAAAATTTAGAGTGTCAGTCCTCTTGTACTTAAGTCGGCATTGTGCCTTTTGTATTAAATTTGGATGTAATTTCTGTGTATCATCGTCAATAAGAATGTCCAAGGGATACAGTAAACCTGAAGTGAAGCATCGGAATCGAAAACTGGACTCAAAGGAGAGGTTCAAATCATAGAAATTAAGAGTGTCAGTCCACTTGTACTTAACAAGGCATTGTGCATTTTGTATTAAATTCGGATGCAATTTCTGTGTTTCATCGTTAATAAGAAGGTCCAAGGGATACAGTAAACCTGAAGTGAAGCTTCGGAATCTAAAACTGGACTCACAGGAGAGGTTCAAAACATAGAAAGTTAGAGTGTCAGTCCTCTTGTACTTCAGTCGGCATTGTGCCCTTTGTATTAAATTCGGATGCAATTTCTGTGTTTCATCGTCAATAAGAAGGTCCAAGGGATACAGTAAACCTGAAGTGAAGCATCGGAATCGAAAACTGGACTCAAAGGAGAGGTTCAAATCACAAAAAGTTAGAGTGTCAGTCCTCTTGTACTTAAGTCGGCATTGTACCTTTTGAATATAATTCCGATGCAATTTCTGTGTTACATCGTCAATAAGAAGGTCCAAGGTATACAGTGAACCTGAAGTGAAGCTTCGGAATCTAAAACTGGACTCACAGGAGAGGTTCAAATCATAAAAAGTTTGAGTGTTACTCCTCGTGTACTTAGGTCGGCAATGTGCCTTTTGTATTAAATTCGGATGTAATTTCTGTGTTTCATCGTGAATAAGAAAGTCCAAGGGATACAGTAAACCTGAAGTGAAGCTTCGGAATCTAAAACTGGACTCACAGGAGTGGTTCAAATCATAGAAAGTTAGAGTGTCAGTAATCTTTTACTTAAGTCGGCATGTGCCTTTTGTATTATATTAGGAGGCAATTTCTGTGTTTCATCGTCAATAAGAGGTTCCAAGGGATACAGTAAACCTGAAGTGAAGCATCGGACTCTAAAACTGGACTCACAGGAGATGTTCAAATCATAGAAAGTGAGAGTGTCAGTCCCCTTGTACTTCAGTCGGCATTGTGCCCTTTGTATTAAATTCGGATGAAATTTCTATGTTTCATCGTCAATAAGAAGGTCCAAAGTATACAGGAAAACTGAAGTGAAGCATCGGAATCTAAAACTGGACTCACAGGAGAGGTTCAAATCATAGAAAGAGTGTCGGTGCTCTTGAACTTACGCTGGCATTGTGCCTTATGAATTTAATTCCGATGCAATTTCTGTGTTTCATCGTCAATAAGAAGGTCCAAGGGATACAGTAAACCTGAAGTGAAGCTTCGGAATCTAAAACTGGACTCACAGAAGATGTTCAAATCATAAAAATTTAGAGTGTCAGTCCTCTTGTACTTAAGTCGGCATTGTGCCTTTTGTATTAAATTTGGATGTAATTTCTGTGTTTCATCGTCAATAAGAAGGTCCAAGGGATACAGTAAACCTGAAGTGAAGCATCGGAATCGAAAACTGGACTCAAAGGAGAGGTTCAAATCATAGAAATTAAGAGTGTCAGTCCTCTTGTACTTAACAAGTCATTGTGCATTTTGTATTAAATTCGGATGCAATTTCTGTGTTTCATCGTTAATAAGAAGGTCCAAGGGATACAGTAAACCTGACGTGAAGCATCGGAATCGAAAACTGGACTCACAGGAGAGGTTCAAAACGTAGAAAGTTAGAGTGTCAGTCCTCTTGTACTTCAGTCGGCATTGTGCCCTTTGTATTAAATTCGGATGCAATTTCTGTGTTTCATCGTCAATAAGAAGGTCCAATGGATACAGTAAACCTGAAGTGAAGCATCGGAATCGGAAAGTGGACTCACAGGAGAGGTTCAAATCATAGAAAGTGTGTCGCTGCTCTTGTACTTACGTTGACATTGTACCTTATGAATTTATTTCCGATGCAATTTCTGTGTCTCATCGTCAATAAGAAGGTCCAAGGGATACAGTAAACCTGATGTGAAGCTTCGGAATCTAAAACTGGACTCACAGGAGATGTTCAAATCATAAAAAGTTAGTGTGTCAGTCCTCTTGTACTTAAGTCGGCATTGTGCCTTTTGTATTAAATTCGGATGTAAATTCTGTGTTTCATCGTCAATAAGAAGGTCCAAGGGATACAGTAAACCTGAAGTGAAGCATCGGAATCTAAAACTGGACTCACAGGAGAGGGTCAAATCATTGAAAGTTAGAGTGTCAGTCCTCCTGCACTTTAGTCGGCATTGTGCCTTTTATATTAAATTCGGATGCAATTACTGTGTTTCATCGTCAATAAGAAGGTCCATGGGATACAGTAAACCTGGAGTGAAGCATCGGAATCTAAAACTGGACTCATAGGAGAGGTTCAAATCATAGAAAGTTAGAGTGTCAGTCATCTAGAACTTACGTTGGCATTGTACCTTTTGAATATAATTCCGATGCAATTTCTGTGTTACATCGTCAATAAGAAGGTCCAAGGTATACAGTGAACCTGAAGTGAAGCTTCGGAATCTAAAACTGGACTCACAGGAGAGGTTCAAATCAAAAAAAGTTAGAGTGTCAGTCCTCTTGTACTTAAGTCGGCATTGTGACTTTTGTATTAAATTCGGATGTAATTTCTGTGTTACATCGACAGTAAGAAGGTCCAAGGCATACAGTAAACCTGATGTGAAGCTTCGGAATCTAAAACTGGACTCACAGAAGATGTTCAAATCATAAAAATTTAGAGTGTCAGTCCTCTTGTACTTAAGTCGGCATTGTGCCTTTTGTATTAAATTTGGATGTAATTTCTGTGTATCATCGTCAATAAGAATGTCCAAGGGATACAGTAAACCTGAAGTGAAGCTTCGGAATCTAAAACTGGACTCACAGGAGAGGTTCAAATCATAGAAAGTTAGAGTGTCAGTCCTCTTGTACTTAACTCGGCATTGTGCATTTTGTATTAAATTCGGATGCAATTTCTGTGTTACATCGTTAATAAGAAGGTCCAAGGGATACAGTAAACCTGAAGTGAAGCATCGGACTCTAAAACTGGACTCACAGGAGATGTTCAAATCATAGAAAGTGAGAGTGTCAGTCCCTTGTACTTCAGTCGGCATTGTGCCCTTTGTATTAAATTCGGATGAAATTTCTGTGTTTCATCGTCAATAAGAAGGTCCAAAGTATACAGGAAAACTGAAGTGAAGCATCGTAATCTAAAACTGGACTCACAGGAGAGGTTCAAATCATAGAAAGAGTGTCGGTGCTCTTGAACTTACGCTGGCATTGTGCCTTATGAATTTAATTCCGATGCAATTTCTGTGCTTCATCGTCAATAAGAAGGTCCAAGGGGGATACAGTAAACCTGATGTGAAGCTTCGGAATCTAAAACTGGACTCACAGAAGATGTTCAAATCATAAAAATTTAGAGTGTCAGTCCTCTTGTACTTAGGTCGGCATTGTGCCTTTTGTATTAAATTTGGATGTAATTTCTGTGTATCATCGTCAATAAGAATATCCAAGGGATACAGTAAACCTGAAGTGAAGCATCGGAATCGAAAACTGGACTCAAAGGAGAGGATCAAATCATAGAAGTTAAGAGTGTCAGTCCTCTTGTACTTAACAAGGCATTGTGCATTTTGTATTAAATTCGGATGCAATTTCTGTGTTTCATCGTTAATAAGAAGGTCCAAGGGATACAGTAAACCTGACGTGAAGCATCGGAATCGAAAACTGGACTCACAGGAGAGGTTCAAATCATAGACAGTGAGAGTCTCAGTCCTCTTGTACTTAAGTCGGCATTGTGCCTTTTGTATTACATTCGGATGCAATTTCTGTCTTTCATCGTCAATAAGATGGTCCTAGGTATACAGGAAACCTGTAGTGAAGCATCGGTATCTAAAACTCGACTCACCGGAGAGGTACAAATCATAGAAAGTGAGAGTATCACTCCTCTTGTACTTAAGTCGGCATTGCGTCTTTTGAATTTAATTCCGATGCAATATCTAAGCTTCATCGTCGAAAAGATGGTCCAAGGGATACAGCAAACCTGAACTGAAGCATCGGAATCTAAAGCTGGACTCAAAGGAGAGGTTCAAATCATAGAAATGAAGAGTGTCAGTCCTCTTGTACTTAACAAGGCATTGTGCATTTTGTATTAAATTCGGATGCAATTTCTGTGTTTCATCGTTAATAAGAAGGTCCAAGGGATACAGTAAACCTGACGTGAAGCATCGGAATCGAAAACTGGACTCACAGGAGAGGTTCAAATCATAGAAAGTTAGAGTGTCAGTCCTCTTGTACTTAACTCGGCATTGTGAATTTTGTATTAAATTCGGATGCAATTTCTGTGTTTCATCGTTAATAAGAAGGTCCAAGGGATACAGTAAACCTGAAGTGAAGCATCGGAATCTAAAACTGGACTCATAGGAGAGGTTCAAATCATAGAAAGTTAGAGTGTCAGTCATCTAGAACTTACGTTGGCATTGTACCTTTTGAATATAATTCCTATGCAATTTCTGTGTTACATCGTCAATAAGAAGGTCCATGGTATACAGTGAACCTGAAGTGAAGCTTCGGAATCTAAAACTGGACTCACAGGAGAGGTTCAAATCAAAAAAAGTTAGAGTGTCAGTCCTCTTGTACTTGAGTCGGCATTGTGCCTTTTGTATTAAATTCGGATGCAATTTCTGTGTTTCATCGTCTATAAGAAGGTCCAAGGGATACAGTATACCTGTAGTGAAGCATCGGAATCTAAAACTGGACTCACAGGAGAGGTTCAAATCATAGAAAGCTAGAGTGTCAATCCTCTTGTATTTAAGTCGGCATTGTGCCTCTTATATTAAATTCGGATGCAATATTGTGTGATTCATCGTCAATAAGAAAGTCCACGGTATACAGTAAACCTGAAGTGAAGCATCGGAATCTAAAACTGGACTCACAGAAGAGGTTCATATCATAGACAGTGAGAGTGTCAGTCCTCTTGTACTTAAGTCGGCATTGTGCCTTTTGTATTACATTCGGATGCAATTTCTGTCTTTCTTCGTCAATAAGATGGTCCTAGGTATACAGGAAACCTGTAGTGAAGCATCGGAATCTAAAACTCGACTCACCGGAGAGGTTCAAATCATAGAAAGTGAGAGTGTCAGTCCTCTTGTACTTAAGTCGGCATTGCGTCTTTTGAATTTAATTCCGATGCAATATCTAAGCTTCATCGTCGAAAAGATGGTCCAAGGGATACAGCAAACCTGAACTGAAGCATCGGAATCTAAAGCTGGACTCAGAGGAGAGGTTCAAATCATAAAAAGTTAGAGTGTCACTCCACTTGTACTTAAGTCGGCAATGTGCCTTTTGTATTAAATTCGGATGTAATTTCTGTGTTTCATCGTGAATAAGAAGGTCCAAGGGATACAGTAAACCTGAAGTGAAGCATCGGAATCGAAAACTGGACTCAAAGGAGAGGTTCAAATCATAGAAATGAAGAGTGTCAGTTCTCTTGTACTTAACAAGGCATTGTGCATTTTGTATTAAATTCGGATGCAATTTCTGTGTTTCATCGTTAATAAGAAGGTCCAAGGGATACAGTAAACCGGACGTGAAGCATCGGAATCTAAAACTGGAGTCACAGGAGAGGGTCAAAACATAGAAAGTTAGAGTGTCAGTCCTCTTGCACTTAAGTCGGCATTGTGCCTTTTATATTAAATTCGGATGCAATTTCTGTGTTTCATCGTCAATAAGAAGGTCCATGGGATACAGTAAACCTGAAGTGAAGCATCGGAATCTAAAACTGGACTCATAGGAGAGGTTCAAATCATAGAAAGTTAGAGTGTCAGTCATCTAGAACTTACGTTGGCATTGTGCTTTTTGAATTTAATTCCGATGCAATTCCTGTGTTTCATCATCAATAAGAAGGTCCAATGTATACAGTGAACCTGATGAGAAGCTTCGGAATCTAAAACTGGACTCACAGGAGAGGTTCAAATCATAAAAAGTTAGAGTGTCAGTCCTCTTGTACTTAAGTCGGCATTGTGATTTTTGTATTAAATTCGGATGTAATTTCTGAGTTACATCGTCAATAAGAAGGTCCAAAGCATACAGTAAACCTGAAGTGAAGCATCGGAATCTAAAACTGGACTCACAGGAGAGGTTCAGATCATAGAAAGTTAGAGTGTCAGTCCTCCTGTACTTAAGTCGGCATTGTGCCTTTTGTATTAAATTCGGATGCAATTTCTGTGTTTCATCGTCTATAAGAAGGTCCAAGGGATACACTATACCTGTAGTGAAGCATCGGATTCTAGAACTGGACTCACAGGAGAGGTTCAAATCATAGAAAGCTAGAGTGTCAGTCCTCTTGTACTTAAGTAGACATGGTGCCTCTTGTATTAAATTCGGATGCAATTTCGTGATTCATCGTCAATATGAAGGTCCAAGGTACACAGTAATTCTGAAGTGCAGCATCGGAAACTAAAACTGGACTCACAGAAGAGGTTCAAATCATAGAAGGTGAGAGTGTCAGTCCTCTTGTACTTAAGTCGGCATTGTGCCTTTTGTATTACATCCGGATGCAATTTCTGTGTTTCATCGTCAATAAAAAGGTCCAAGGTATACAGGAAACATGAAGTGAAGCATCGGAATCTAAAACTGGACTCACAGGAGAGATTCAAATCATAGGAAGTGAGAGTGTCAGTCCTCTTGTACTTAAGTCGGCATTGTGCCTTTTATATTTAATTCGGATGCAATTTCTGTGATTCATCGTCAATAAGAAGGTCCAAGGGATACAGAAACCTGAAGTGAAGAATCGGAATCTAAAACTGGACTCACAGGAGAGGCTCAAATCATAGAACGTTAGAGTGTCAGTCCTCTTGTACTTAACTCGGCATTGTGCATTTAGTATTAAATGCGGATGCAATTTCAGTGTTTCATCGTCAATAAGAAGGTCCAAGGAATACAGTAAACTTGAAGTGAAGCATCGGAATCTAAAACTGGACTCGCAGGAGAGGTTCAAATCATAGAAGGTGAGAGTGTCAGTCCTGTTGTACTTAAGTCAGCAATGTGCCTTTTGTATTTCATTCGGATGCAATTTCTGTCTTTCATCGTCAATAAGAAGGTTCTAGGTATACAGGAAACCTGAAGTAAAGTATCGGAATCTAAAACTCGACTCACCGGAGAGGTTCAAATCATAGAAAGTGAGAGTGTCAGACCTCTTGTACTTATGTCGGCATTGTGCCTTTTGAATTTAATTCCGATGCAATATCTAAGCATCATCGTCAAAAAGATGGTCCAAGGGATACAGCATACCGGAAGTGAAGCATCGGAATCTAAAGCTGGACTCAGAGGAGAGGTTCAAATCATAGTAAGTTAGAGTGTCAGTACTCTTGTACTTAAGTCGGCATTGTGCCTTATGTACTAAATTCGGATGCAATATCTGTGTTTCATCGTCAATAAGGAGGTCCAAGGGATACAGTAAACCAGAAGTGAAGAATCGGAACCAAAAACTGGACTCACAGGAGAGGCTCAAATAATAGAAAGTTAGAATGTTAGTCCTCTTGTACTTAACTCGGCATTGTGGATTTTGTATTAAATTCGGATGCAATTACTGTAATTCATCGTCAATAAGAAGGTCCAAGGAATACAGTAAACTTGAAGTGAAGCATCGGAATCTAAAACTGGACTCACAGGAGAGGTTCAAATCATAGGAAGTGAGAGTGTCAGTCCTCTTGTACTTAAGTTTGCATTGCGCCTTTTGTATTATATTAGGAGGCAATTACTGTGTTTCATCGTCAATAAGAAGTTCCAAGGGATACAGTAAACCTGAAGAGTAGCATCGGAATCTAAAACTGGACTCACAGGAGAGGTTCAAATCATAGAAAGTGTGTCGGTGCTCTTGTACTTACGTTGGCATTGTGCCTTATGAATTTAATTCCGATGCAATTTCTGTGTTTCATCGTCAATAAGAAGGTCCAAGAGATACAGTAAACCTGATGTGAAGCTTCGGAATCTAAAACTGGACTCACAGGAGAGGTTCAAATCATAGAAAGTTAGAGTGTCAGTCCTCTTGTACTTAACTCGGCATTGTGCATTTTGTATAAAATTCGGATGTAATTTCTGTGTTTCATCGTCAATAAGAAGGTCCAAGGCATACAGTAAACCTGAAGTGAAGCATCGGAATCTAAAACGGGACTCACAGGAGAGGTTCAAATCTTAGAAGTCAGAGTGTCAGTCCTCTAGAACTTACGTTGGCATTGTGCTTTTTGAATTTAATTCCGATGTAATTTCTGTGCTTCATCGTCAATAAGAAAGTCCAAGGTATACAGTAAACCTGATGTGAAGCTTCGGAATCTAAAACTGGACTCACAGGAGAGGTTCTAATCATAAAAAGTTCGAGTGTCCGTCCTCTTGTACTTAAGTCGGCATTGTGCCTTTTGTATTGTATTCGGAGGCAATTTCTGTGTTTCATCGTCAATAAGAAGGTCCAAGGGATACAGTAAACCTGAAGTGAAGCATCGGAATCTAAAACTGGACACACAGGAGAGGTTCAAATCATAGAAAGTGAGAGTGTCAGCCCTCTTGTACTTCAGTCGGCATTGTGCCTTTTGTATTAAATTCGGATGCAATTTCTGTGTTTCATCGTCAATAAGAAAGTCCAAGGTATGCAGGAAACCTGAAGTGATGCATGGGAATCTAAAACTGGACTCACAGGAGAGGTTCAAATCATAGAAATTGTGTCAGTGCACTTGTACTTAAGTCGGCATTGTGCATTTTGTATTATATTCGGATGCAATTTCTGTCTTTCATCGTTAATAAGAAGGTGCAAGTTATACAGTAGACCTGAAGTGAAGCATAGTAATCTAAAACTGGACTCACAGGAGAGGTGTAAATCATAGAAAGTGAGAGTGTCAGTCCTGTTGTACTTAAGCCGGCATTGTGCCTCTTGTATTAAATTCGGATGCAAGATCTGTAGTTCATCGTCAATAAGAAGGTCCAAGGAATACAGTAAACCAGAAGTGAAGCACGGAATCTAACACTGGACTCACAGGAGAGGGTCAAATCATAGAAAGTTAGAGTGTCAGTCCTCTTGCATTTAAGTCGGCATTGTGCCTTTTGTATTAAATTCGGATGCAATTTCTGTGTTTCATCGTCATTAAGAAGGTCCATGGGATACAGTAAACCTGAAGTGAAGCATTGGAATCTAAAACTGGACTCATAGGAGAGGTTCACATCATAGAAAGTTAGAGTGTCAGTCATCTAGAACTTACGTTGGCATTGTGCCTTTTGAATTTAATTCCGATGCAATTTCTGTGTTTCATCGTCAATAAGAAGGTCCAAGGTATACAGTGAACCTGATGTGAAGCTTCAAAATCTAAAACTGGACTCACAGGAGAGGTTCAAATCATAAAAAGTTAGAGTGTTAGTCCTCTTGTACTTAAGTCGGCATTGTGCCTTTTGTATTAAATTCGGATGTAATTTCTGTGTTTCATCGTCAATAAGAAGGTCCAAGGGATACAGTAAACCTGAAGTGAAGCATCGGAATCTAAAACTGGACTCACAGGAGAGGTTCAGATCATAGAAAGTTAGAGTGTCAGTCCTCTTGTACTTAAGTCGGCACTGTGCCTCTTGTATTAAATTCGGATGCATTTTCTGTGATTCATCGTCAATAAGAAGGTCCAAGGTATACAGTAAACCTGAAGTGAAGCATCGGAATCTAGAACTTGACTCACAGAAGATGTTCAAATCATTGAAAGTGAGAGTGTCAGTCCTCTTGTACTTAAGTCAGCATTGTGCCTTTTGTATTACATTCGGATGCAATTTCTGTGCTTCATCGTCAATAAAAAGGTCCAAGGTATACAGGAAACCTAAAGTGAAGCATCGGAATCTAAAACTGGACTCAAAGGAGAGGTTCAAATCCTAGAAAGTGTGTCAGTGCTCTTGTCCTTAGGTCGGCATTCTGCCTTTTGTATTAAATTCGGATGCAATTTCTGTCTTTCATCGTCAATTAGAAGGTCCAAGGGATACAGTAAACCTGAAGTGAAGAATCGGAATCTAAAACTGGACTCACAGGAGAGGCTCAAATCATAGAAAGTTAGAATGTCAGTCCTCTTCTACTTAAGTTTGCATTGTGCCTTTTGTATTAAATTCGGATGCAATTTCTGTCTTTCATCGTCAATAAGAAGGTCCTAGGTATACAGGAAACCTGTAGTGAAGCATCGGAATCTAAAACTCGACTCACCGGAGAGGTTCAAATTATAGAAAGTGAGAGTGTCAGTCCTCTTGTACTTAAGTCGGCATTGTGCCTCTTGAATTTAATTCCGATGCAATATCTAAGCATCATCGTCAAAAAGATGGTCCAAGGGATACAGCAAACCGGAAGTGAAGCATCGGAATCTAAAGCTGGACTCAGAGGAGAGGTTCAAATCATAGTAAGTTAGAGTGTCAGTACTCTTGTACTTAAGTCGGCATTGTGCCTTATGTATTAAATTCGGATGCAATTTCTGTGTTTCATCGTCAATAAGGAGGTCCAAGGGATACAGTAAACCTGAAGTGAAGCATCGGAATTTAAAACTGGACTCACAGGAGAGGTTCAAATCATAGAAAGTTAGAGTGTCAGTCCTCTTGTACTTAATTCACATTGTGCCTTTTGAATTTAATTCCGATGCAATTTCTGTGCTTCATCGTCAATAAGAAGGTCCATGCTACACAGTAAACCTGAAGTGAAGCATCGGAATCTAAAACTGGACACACTGGAGAGGTTCAAATCATAGAAAGTTAGAGTGTCAGTCCTCTTGTACTTAAGTCGGCATTGTGCCTTTTGTATTACATTCGGATGCAATTTCTGTGTTTCATCGTCAATTAAAAGGTCCAACGTATACAGGAAACCTGAAGTGAAGCATCGGAATCTAAAACTGGCCTCACAGGAGAGGTTCAAATCCTAGAAAGTGTGTCAGTGCTCTTGTCCTTAAGTCGGCATTGTGCCTTTTGTTTTAAATTCGGATGCAGTTTCTGTCTTTCATCGTCAATAGGAAGGTCCAAGATATACAGTAAACCTGAAGTGAAGCATAGTAATCTAAAACTGGACTCACAGGAGAGGTTTAAATCATAGAAAGTGAGAGTGTCAGTCCTCTTGTACTTAAGTCGGCATTGTGCCTCTTGTATTAAATTCGGATGCAATTTCTTTGATTCATCGTCAATAAGAAGGTCCAAAGGATACAGTAAACCTGAAGTGAAGAATCGGAATCTAAAACTGGACTCACAGGAGAGGCTCAAATAATAGATAGTTAGAATGTCAGTCCTCTTGTACTTAACTCGGCATTGTGCATTTTGTATTAAATTCGGATGCAATTTCTGTAATTCATCGTCAATAAGAAGGTCCAAGGAATACAGTAAACTTGAAGTGAAGCATCGGAATCTAAAACTGGACTCACAGGAGAGGTTCAAATCATAGGAAGTGAGAGTGTCAGTCCTCTTGTACTAAGTTTGTATTGTGCCTTTTGTATTAAATTCGGATGCAATTTATGTCTTTCATCGTCAATAAGAAGGTCCTAGGTATACAGGAAACCTGTAGTGAAGCATCGGAATCTAAAACTCGACTCACCGGAGAGGTTCAAATCATAGAAAGTGAGAATGTCAGTCCTCTTGTACTTAAGTCAGCATTGTGTCTTTTGAATTTAATTCCGATGCAATATCTAAACTTCATCGTCAAAAAGATGGTCCAAGGGATACAGCAAACCTGAAGTGAAGCATCGGTATATAAAGCTGGACTCAGAGGAGAGGTTCAAATCATAAAAATTTAGAGTGTCAGTCCTCTTGTACTTAAGTCGGCATTGTGCCTTTTGTATTAAATTCGGATGTAATTTCTGTGTTTCATCGTGAATAAGAAGGTCCAAGGGATACAGTAAACCTGAAGTGAAGCTTCGGAATCTAACGCTGGACTCACAGGAGTGGTTCAAATCATAGAAACTTAGAGTTTCAGTCCTCTTGTACTTAAGTCTGCATGTGCCTTTTGTTTTATATTAGGGGGCAATTTCTGTGTTTCATCGTCAATAAGAAGTTCCAAGGGATACAGTAAACCTGAAGTGTAGCATCGGGATCTAAAACTGGACTCACAGGGGATGTTCAAATCATAAAAAGTTAGAGTGTCAGTCGTCTTGTACTTAAGTCGGCATTGTGCCTTTTGTATTAAATTCGGATGTAATTTCTGTGTTTCATCGTCAATAAGAAGGTCAAAGGGATACAGTAAACCTGAAGTGAAGCATCGGAATCGAAAACTGGAGTCACAGGAGAGGTTCAAATCATAGAAAGATAGAGTGTCAGTCCTCTTGTACTTAACTCGGCATTGTGCATTTTGTATTAAATTCGGATGCAATTTCTGTGTTTCATCGTTAATAAGAAGCTCCAAGGGATACAGTAAACCTGAAGTGAAGCATCTGAATCTAAAACTGGACTCACAGGAGAGGGTCAAATCATAGAAAGTTAGAGTGTCAGTCCTCTTGCACTTACGTCGGCATTGTGCCTTTTGTATTAAATTCGGATGCAATTTCTGTGTTTCATCGTCAATAAGAAGGTCCATGGGATACAGTAAACCTGAAGTGAAGCATCGGAATCTAAAACTGGACTCATAGGAGAGGTTCAAATCATAGAATGTTAGAGTGTCAGTCATCTAGAACTTACGTTGGCATTGTGCCTTTTGAATGTAATTCCGATGCAATTTCTGTGTTTCATCGTCATTAAGAAGGTCCAAGGTATACATTGAACTTGATGTGAAGCTTCGGAATCTAAAACTGGACTCACAGGAAAGGTTCAAATCATTAAAAGTGAGAGTGTCAGTCCTCTTGTACTTAGTCGGCATTGTGCCATTTGTATTAAATTCGGATGTAATTTCTGTGTTTCATCGTCATTAAGAAGGTCCAAGGCATACAGTAAACCTGAATTGAAGCATTGGAATCTAAAACTGGACTCACAGGAGAGGTTCAGATCAAAGAATGTTAGAGTGTCAGTCCTCCTGTACTTAAGTCGGCATTGTGCCTTTTGTATTACATTCGGATGCAATTTCTGTGTTTCATCGTCTATAAGAATGTCCAAGGGATACAGTATACCTGTAGTGAAGCATCGGAATCTAAAACTGGACTCACAGGAGAGGTTCAAATCATAGAAAGCTAGACTGTCAGACCTCTTGTACTTAAGCAGGCATTGTGCCTCTTGTATTAAATTCGGATGCAATTTCTGTTATTCATCGTCAATAAGAAGGTCAAGGAATACAGTAAACCTGAAGTGAAGCATCGGAATCTAAAACTGGATTCACAGAAGAGGTTCAAATCATAGAAAGTGAGAGTGTCAGTCCTCCTGTACTTAAGTCGGCATTGTGCCTTTTGTATTACATTCGGATGCAATTTCTATGTTTCATCGTCAATAAAAAGGTCCAAGGTATACAGGAAACATGAAGTGAAGCATCGCAATCTAAAACTGGACTCACAGGAGAGGTTCAAATCATAGATGGTGTGTCAGTGCTCTTGTACTTAAGTCGGCATTGGGGGTTTTGTATTTAATTCGGATGCAATTTCTGTGATTCATCGTCAATAAGATGGTCCAAGGGATACAGTAAACCTGAAGTAAAGAATCGGAATCTAAAACTGGACTCACAGGAGAGGCTCAAATCATAGAACGTGAGAGTGTCAGTCCTCTTATACTTAACTCGGCATTGTGCATTTTGTATTAAATTCAGATGCAATTTCTGTGTTTCATCGTCAATAAGAAGGACCAAGGAATACAGTAAACTTGAAGTGAGGCATCGGAATCTAAAACTGGACACACAGGAGAGGTTCAAATCATAGAAGGTGAAAGAGTCAGTCCTCTTGTACTTAAGTCGGCATTGTGCCTTTTGTATTAAATTCGGGTGCAATTTCTGTCGTTCATCGTCAATAAGAAGGTTCTAGGTATACAGGAAACCTGAAGTGAAGTATCGGAATCTAAAACTCGACTCACCGGAGAGGTTCAAATCATAGAAAGTGAGTGTGTCAGTCCTCTTGTACTTAAGTCGGCATTGTGCCTTTTGAATTTAATTCCGATGCAATATCTAAGCTTCATCGTCAAAAAGATGGTCCAAGGGATACAGCAAACCTGAAGTGAAGCATCGGAATCTAAAGCTGGACTCAGAAGGGGGTTCAAATCATAGAATGTTAGAGTGTCAGTCATCTTGTACTTAAGTCGGCAATGTGCCTTTTGTATTAAATTCGGATGTAATTTCTGTGTTTCATCGTGAATAAGAAGGTCCAAGGGATACAGGAAACCTGAAGTGAAGCTTCGGAATCTAAAACTGGACTCACAGGAGTGGTTCAAATCATAGAAAGTTAGAGTGTCAGTCCTCTTGTACTTAAGTTTGCATTGTGCCTTTTGTATTTAATTCCGATGCAATATCTAAGCATCATCGTCAAAAAGATGGTCCAAGGGATACAGCAAACCGGAAGTGAAGCATCGGAATCTAAAGCTGGACTCAGAGGAGAGGTTCAAATCATAGTAAGTTAGAGTGTCAGTACTCTTGTACTTAAGTCGGCATTGTGCCTTATGTATTAAATTCGGATGCAATTTCTGTGTTACATCGTTAATAAGGAGGTCCAAGGGATACAGTAAAAATGAAGTGAAGCATCAGAATTTAAAACTGGACTCACAGGAGAGGTTCAAATCATAGAAAGTTATGGTGTCAGTCCTCTTGTACTTAACTCACATTGTGCCTTTTGAATTTAATTCTGATGCAATTTCTGTGCTTCATCGTCAATAAGAAGGTCCATGCTACACAGTAAAACTGAAGTGAAGCATCGGAATCTAAAACTGGACTCACAGGAGAGGTTCAAATCATAGAATGTTAGAGTGTCAGTACTCTTGTACTTAAGTCGGCATTGTGCCTTATGTATTATATTCGGATGCAATTTCTGTGTTTCATCGTCAATAAGGAGGTCCAAGGGATACAGTAAACCTGAAGTGAAGCATCGGAATTTAAAACTGGACTCACAGGAGAGGTTCAAATCATAGAAAGTTAGAGTGTCAGTCCTCTTGTACTTAATTCACATTGTGCCTTTTGAATTTAATTCCGATGCAATTTCTGTGCTTCATCGTCAATAAGAAGGTCCATGCTACACAGTAAACCTGAAGTGAAGCATCGGAATATAAAACTGGACTCACAGGAGAGGTTCAAATCATAGAAAGTTAGAGTGTCAGTCCTCTTGTACTTAAGTCGTCATTGTGCCTTTTGTATTACATTCGGATGCAACTTCTGTGTTTCATCGTCAATTAAAAGGTCCAAGGTATACAGGAAACCTGAAGTGATGCATCGGAATCTAAAACTGGCCTCAAAGGAGAGGTTCAAATCCTAGAAAGTGTGTCAGTGCTCTTGTCCTTAAGTCGGCATTGTGCCTTTTGTTTTAAATTCGGATGCAGTTTCTGTCTTTCATCGTCAATAAGAAGGTCCAAGATATACTGTAAACCTGAAGTGAAGCGTAGTAATCTAAAACTGGACTCACAGGAGAGGTTTAAATCATAGAAAGTGAGAGTGTCAGTCCTGTTGTACTTAAGTCGGCATTGTGCCTCTTGTATTAAATTCGGATGCAGTATCTGTAGTTCATCGTCAATAAGAAAGTCCAAGGAGTACAGTAAACCTGAAGTGAAGCACGGAATCTAAAACTGGACTCACACGAGAGATCAAATCAAAGAAATTTTGAGTGTCAGTCCTCTTGTACTTATGTCGGCATTGTGCCTTTTGTATTAAATTCGGATGCAATTTCTTTGATTCATCGTCAATAAGAAGGTCCAAGGGATACAGTAAACCTGAAGTGAAGAATCGGAATCTAAAGCTGGACTCACAGGAGAGGTTCAAATAATAGATAGTTAGAATGTCAGTCCTCTTGTACTTAACTCGGTATTGTGCATTTTGTATTAAAATCGGATGCAATTTCTGTAATTCATCGTCAATAAGCAGGTCCAAGGAATACAGTAAACTTGAAGTGAAGCATCGGAATCTAAAACTGGACTCACAGGAGAGGTTCAAAACATAGGAAGTGAGAGTGTCAGTCCTCTTGTACTAAGTTTGTATTCTGCCTTTTGTATTAAATTCGGATGCAATTTCTGTCTTTCATCGTCAATAAGAAGGTCCTAGGTATACAGGAAACCTGTAGTGAAGCATCGGAATCTAAAACTCGACTCACCGGAGAAGTACAAATCATAGAAAGTGAGAGTGTCAGTCCTCTTGTACTTAAGTCGGCATTGTGTCTTTTGAATTTAATTCCGATGCAATATCTAAACTTCATCGTCAAAAAGATGGTCCAAGGGATACAGCAAACCTGAAGTGAAGCATCGGTATATAAAGCTGGACTCAGAGGAGAGGTTCAAATCATAAAAATTTAGAGTGTCAGTCCTCTTGTACTTAAGTCGGCATTGTGCCTTTTGTATTAAATTCGGATGTAATTTCTGTGTTTCATCGTGAATAAGAAGGTCCAAGGGATACAGTAAACCTGAAGTGAAGCTTCGGAATCTAACGCTGGACTCACAGGAGTGGTTCAAATCATAGAAACTTAGAGTTTCAGTCCTCTTGTACTTAAGTCGGCATGTGCCTTTTGTTTTATATTAGGAGGCAATTTCTGTGTTTCATCGTCAATAAGAAGTTCCAAGGGATACAGTAAACCTGAAGTGTAGCATCGGGATCTAAATTTGGACTAACAGGGGATGTTCAAATCATAAAAAGTTAGAGTGTCAGTCGTCTTGTACTTAAGTCGGCATTGTGCCTTTTGTATTAAATTCGGATGTAATTTCTGTGTTTCATCGTGAATAAGAAGGTCCAAGGCATACAGTAAACCTGAATTGAAGCATTGGAATCTAAAACTGGACTCACAGGAGAGGTTCAGATCAAAGAATGTTAGAGTGACAGTCCTCCTGTACTTAAGTCGGCATTGTGCCTTTTGTATTACATTCCGATGCAATTTCTGTGTTTCATCGTCTATAAGAATTTCCAAGGGATACAGTATACCTGTAGTGAAGCATCGCAATCTAAAACTGGACTCACAGGAGAGGTTCAAATCATAGAAAGTGTGTCAGTGCTCTTGTACTTAAGTCGGCATTGGGGGTTTTGTATTTAATTCGGATGCAATTTCTGTGATTCATCGTCAATAAGATGGTCCAAGGGATACAGTAAACCTGAAGTAAAGAATCGGAATCTAAAACTGGACTCACAGGCGAGGCTCAAATCATAGAACGTGAGTGTGTCAGTCCTCTTATACTTAACTCGGCATTGTGCATTTTGTATTAAATTCGGATGCAATTTCTGTGTTTTATCGTCAATAAGGACCAAGGAATACAGTAAACTTGAAGTGAAGCATCGGAATCTAAAACTGGACACACAGGAGAGGTTCAAATCATAGAAGGTGAAAGAGTCAGTCCTCTTGTACTTAAGTCGGCATTGTGCCTTTTGTATTAAATTCGGATGCAATTTCTGTGTTTCATCGTCAATAAGGAGGTCCAAGGGATACAGTAAACATGAAGTGATGCATCGGATTTTAAAACTGGACTCACAGGAGAGGTTCAAATCATAGAGAGTTAGTGTGTCAGTCCTCTTGTACTTAACTCACATTTTGCCTTTTGAATTTAATTCCGATGCAATTTCTGTGCTTCATCGTCAATAAGAAGGTCCATGCTACACAGTAAACTTGAAGTGAAGCATTGGAATCTAAAACTGAACTCACAGGAGACGTTCAAATCATAGAAAGTTAGGGTGTCAGTCCTCTTGTACTTAAGTCGGCATTGTGCCTTTTGTATTAAATTCGGAAGCAATTTCTATGTTTCATCGGCTATAAGAAGGTCCAAGGGATACAGTATACCTGTAGTGAAGCATCGGAATCTAAAACTCGACTCACCGGAGCGGTTCAAACCATAGAAAGCGAGAGTGTCAGTCCTCTTGTACTTAAGACGGCATTGTGTCTTTTGAATTTAATTCCGATGCAATATCTAAGCTTCATCGTCAAAAAGATGGTCCAAGGGATACAGCAAACCTGAAGTGAAGCATCGGAATCTAAAGCTGGACTCAGAGGAGAGGTTCAAATCATAAAAAGTTAGAGTGTCAGTCATCTTGTACTTAATTCGGCAATGTGCCTTTTGTATTAAATTCGGATGTAATTTCTGTGTTTCATCGTGAATAAGAAGGTCCAAGGGATACATTAAACCTGAAGTGAAGCTTCGGAATCTAAAACTGGACTCACAGGAGTGGTTCAAATCATAGAAATTTAGAGTGTCAGTAATCTTTTACTTAAGTCGGCATATGCCTTTTGTATTATGTTAGGAGGCAATTTCTGTGTTTCATTGTCAATAAGAAGTTCCAAGGGATACAGTAAACCTGAAGTGAAGCATCGGAATCTAAAACTGGACTCACAGGAGATGTTCAAATCATAGAAAGTGAGAGTGTCAGTCCTCTTGTACTTCAGTCGGCATTGTGCCCTTTGTATTAAATTCGGATGCAATTTCTGTGTTTCATCGTCAATAAGAAGGTCCAAGGTATACAGGAAACTTGAAGTGAAGCATCTGAATCTAAAACTGGACTCACAGGAGAGGTTCAAATCACAGAAAGTGTGTCGCTGCTCTTGTACTTACGTTGACATTGTACCTTATGAATTTATTTCCGATGCAATTTCCGTGTTTCATCGTCAATAAGAAGGTCCAAGGGATACAGTAAACCTGATGTGAAGCTTCGGAATCTAAAACTGGACTCACAGGAGATGTTCAAATCATAAAAAGTTAGAGTGTCAGTCCTCTTGTACTTAAGTCGGCATTGTGCCTTTTGTATTAAATTCGGATGTAAATTCTGTGTTTCATCGTCAATAAGAAGGTCCAAGGGATACAGTAAACCTGAAGTGAAGCATCGGAATCGAAAACTGGACTCACAGGAGAGGGTCAAATCATAGATAGTTAGAGTGTCAGTCCTCTTGCACTTAAGTCGGCATTGTGCATTTTGTATTAAATTCGGATGCAATTTCTGTGTTTCATCGTTAATAAGAAGGTCCAAGGGATACAGTAAACCTGAAGTGAAGCATCGGAATCTAAAACTGGACTCACAGGAGAGGGTCAAATCATAGATAGTTAGAGTGTCAGTCCTCTTGCACTTAAGTCGGCATTGTGCCTTTTATATTAAATTCGGATGCAGTTTCTGTGTTTCATCGTCAATAAGAAGGTCCATGGGATACGGTAAACCTGAAGTGAAGCATCGGAATCTAAAACTGGACTCATAGGAGAGGTTCAAATCATAGAAAGTTAGAGTGTCAGTCATCTAGAACTTACGTTGGCATTGTACCTTTTGAATTTAATTCCGATGCAATTTTTGTGTTACATCGTCAATAAGAAGGTCCAAGGTATACAGTTAACCTGAAGTGAAGCTTCGGAATCTAAAACTGGACTCACAGGAGAGGTTCAAATCAAAAAAAGTTAGAGTGTCAGTCCTCTTGTACTTAAGTCGGAATTGTGCCTTTTGTATTAAATTCGGATGTAATTTCTGTGTTACATCGTCAATAAGAAGGTCCAAGGCATACAGTAAACCTGAAGTGAAGCTTCGGAATCTAAAACTGGACTCACAGGAGATGTTTAAATCATAGAAAGTTAGAGTGTCAGTCCTCTTGTACTTAAGTCGGCATTGTGCCTTTTGTATTAAATTCGGATGCAATTTCTGTGTTTCATCGTCTACAAGAAGGTCCAAGGGATACAGTATACCTGTAGTGAAGCATCGGAATCTAAAACTGGACTCACAGGACAGGTTCAAATCATAGAAAGCTAGAGTGTCAATCCTCTCGTACTTAAGTCGGCATTGTGCCTCTTGTATTAAATTCGGATGCAATTTTGTGTGATTCATCGTCAATAAGAAAGTCCACGGTATACAGTAAACCTGAAGTGAAGCATCTGAATCTAAAACTGGACTCACAGAAGAGGTTCATATCATAGACAGTGAGAGTGTCAGTCCTCTTGTACTTAAGTCGGCATTGTGCCTTTTGTATTACATTCGGATGCAATTTCTGTCTTTCATCGTCAATAAGATGGTCCTAGGTATACAGGAAACCTGTAGTGAAGCATCGAATCTAAAACTCGACTCACCGTAGAGGTTCAAATCATAGAAAGTGAGAGTGTCAGTCCTCTTGTACTTAAGTCGGCATTGTGTCTTTTGAATTTAATTCCGATGCAATATCTAAGCTTCATCGTCAAAAAGATGGTCCAAGGGATACAGCAAACCTGAAGTGAAGCATCGGAATCTAAAGCTGGACTCAGAGGAGAGGTTCAAATCATAAAAGTTAGAGTGTCACTCCTCTTGTACTTAAGTCGGCAATGTGCCTTTTGTATTAAATTCGGATGTAATTTCTGTGTTTCATCGTGAATAAGAAGGTCCAAGGGATACAGTAAACCTGAAGTGAAGCTTCGGAATCTAAAACTGGACTCACAGGAGTGGTTCAAATCATAGAAAGTTAGAGTGTCAGTAATCTTTTACTTAAGTCGGCTAGTGCCTTTTGTATTATTTTAGGAGGCAATTTCTGTGTTTCATCGTCAATAAGAAGTTCCAAGGGATACAGTAAACCTGAAGTGAAGCATCGGAATTTAAAACGGGACTCACAGGAGATGTTCAAATCATAGAAAGTGAGAGTGTTAGTCCTCTTATACTTCAGTCGGCATTGTGCCCTTTGTATTAAATTCGGCTGCAATTTCTGTGTTTCATCGTCAATAAGAAGGTCCAAAGTATACAGGAAACCTGAAGTGAAGCATTGGAATCTAAAACTGGACTCACAGGAGAGGTTCAAATCATAGAAAGAGTGTCGGTGCTCTTGTACTTACGCTGGCATTGTGCCTTACGAATTTAATTCCGATGCAATTTCTGTGTTTTATCGTCAATAAGAAGGTCCAAGGGATACAGTAAACCTGATGTGAAGCTTCGGAATCTAAAACTGGACTCACAGAAGATGTTCAAATCATAAAAAGTTAGAGTGTCAGTCCTCTTGTACTTAAGTCGGCATTGTGTCTTTTGAATTTAATTCCGATGCAATATCTAAGCTTCATCGTCAATAAGAAAGTCCAAGCGATACAGGAAACCTGATGTGAAGCATCGGAAACTAAAACTTGACTCACTGGAGAGGTTCAAAGCATAGAAAGTTAGAGTGTCAGTCCTCTTGTACTTAAGTCGGCATTGTGCCTTTTGTATTAAATTTGGATGTAATTTCTGTGTTTCATCGTCAATAAGAAGGTCCAAGGGATACACTAAACCTGAAGTGAAGCATCGGAATCGAAAACTGGACTCAAAGGAGAGGTTCAAATCATAGAAAATTCGAGTGTCAGTCCTCTTGTACTTAACAAGGCATTGTGCATTTTGTATTAAATTCGGATGCAATTACTGTGTTTCATCGTTAATAAGAAGGTCCAAGGGATACAGTAAACCTGACGTGAAGCATCGGAATCTAAAATTGAACTCACAGGAGAGGGTCAAATCATAGAAAGTTAGAGTGTCAGTCCTCTTGCACTTAAGTCGGCGTTGTGCCTTTTATATTAAATTCGGATACAATTTCTGTGTTTCATCGTCAATTAGAAGGTCCATGTTATACAGTAAACCTGAAGGGAAGCATCGGAATCTAAAACTGGACTCATAGGAGAGGTTCAAATCATAGAAAGTTAGAGTGTCAGTCATCTAGAACTTACGTTGGCATTGTGCCTTTTGAATTTAATTCCGATGCAATTTCTGTGTTTCATCATCAATAAGAAGGTCCAAGGTATACAGTGAACCTGATGAGAAGCTTCGGAATCTAAAACTGGACTCACAGGAGAGGTTCAAATCATAAAAAGTTAGAGTGTCAGTCCTCTTGTACTTAAGTCGGCATTGTGCCTTTTGGATTACATTCGGAGGCAATTTCTGTCTTTCATCGTCAATAAGATGGTCCTAGGTATACAGGAAACCTGTAGTGAAGAATCGGAATCTAAAACTCGACTCACCGGAGAGGTTCAAATCATAGAAAGTGAGAGTGTCAGTCCTCTTGTACTTAAGTCGGCACTGTGTCTTTTGACTTTAATTCCGATGCAATATCTAAGCTTCATCGTCAAAAAAGATGGTCCAAGGGATACAGCAAACCTGAAGTGAAGCATCGGAATCTAAAGCTGGAAAGTTAGAGTGTCACTCCTCTTGTACTTAAGTCGGCAATGTGCCTTTTGTATTAAATTCGGATGTAATGTCTGTGTTTCATCGTGATTAAGAAGGTCCAAGGGATACAGTAAACCTGAAGTGAAGCTTCGGAATCTTAAACTGGACTCACAGGAGTGGTTCAAATCATAGAAAGTTAGAGTGTCAGTCCTCTTGTACTTAAGTCGGCATTGTGCCTTTTGTATTACATTCGGATGCAATTTCTGTGTTTCATCGTCAATAAAAGGGTCCAAGGTATACAGGAAACATGAAGTGAAGCATCGGAATCTAAAACTGGACTCACAGGAGAGGTTCAAATCATAGAAAGTGTGTCAGTGCTCTTGTACTTAAGTCGGCATTGTGCCTTCTGTATTAAATTCGGATGCAATTTCTGTCTTTCATCGTCAATAAGAAGGTCCAAGTTATACAGTAAACCTGAAGTGAAGCATAGTAATCTAAAACTGGACTCACAGGAGAGGTTTAAATCACAGAAAGTCAGAGTGTCAGTCCTCTTGTACTTATGTCGGCATTGAGCCTTTTGTATTTAATTCGGATGCAATTTCTGTGATTCATCGACAATAAGAAGGTCCAAGGGATACAGAAACCTGAAGTGAAGCATCGGAATTTAGAACTGGACTCATAGGAGAGGTTCAAATCATGGAAAGTTAGAGTGTCAGTCCTCTTGTACTTTACTCACATTGTTCCTTTTGAATTTAATTCCGATGCAATTTCTGTGTTTCATCGTCAATAAGAAGGTCCAAAGAATACAGTAAACTTGAAGTGAAGCATCGGAATGTAAAACTGGACACACAGGAGAGGTTCAAATTATAGAAGGTGAGAGTGTAAGTCCTCTTGTACTTATGTCGGCATTGAGCCTTTTGTATTTAATTCGGATGCAATTTCTGTGATTCATCGTCAATAAGAAGGTCCAAGGGATACAGTAAACCTGAAGTGAAGAATCGGAATCTAAAACTGGACTCACAGGAGAGGTTCAAATCATAGAAAGTGAGTGTGTCAGTCCTCTTGTACTTAAGTCGGCATTGTGCCTTTTTAATTTAATTCCGATGCAATATCTAAGCTTCATCGTCAAAAAGATGGTCAAGGGATACAGTAAACCTGAAGAGAAGCATCGGAATCTAAAGCTGGACTCAGAGAGAGGTTCAAATCATAGAAAGTTAGAGTGTCAGTACTCTTGTACTTAAGCCGGCTTTGTGCCTTATGTATTAAATTCGGATGCAATTTCTGTCTTTCATCGTCAATAAGGAGGTCCAAGGGATACAGTAAACCTGAAGTGAAGCATCGGATTTTAAAATTGGACTCACAGGAGAGGTTCAAATCATAGAAAGTTAGAGTGTCAGTCTTCTAGAACTTACGTTGGCATTTTGCCTTTTGAATTTAATTCCGATGCAATTTCTGTGTTTCATCGTCAATAAGAAGGTCCGAGGTATACAGTAAACCTGAAATGAAACATCGGAATCTAAAACTGGACTCACAGGAGTGGTTCAAATCATAGACAGTTAGAGTGTCAGTCCTCTTGTACTTAACTCGGCATTGTGCATTTAGTATTAAATTCGGAAGCAAATTTCTGTGTTTCATCGTCAATAAGAAGGTCCAAGGAATACAGTAAACTTGATGTGAAGCTTCGGAATCCAAAACTGGACTCACAGGAGAGGTTCAAATCATAGAAAGTGAGAGTGTCAGTCCTCTTGTACTTAAGTCGGCATTGTGCCTTTTGAATTATATTCGGATGCTATTTCTGTCTTTCATCGTCAATAAGAAGGTTCTAGGAATACAGTAAACTTGATGTGAAGCTTCGGAATCCAAAACTCGACTCACAGGAGAGGTTCAAATCATAGAAAGTGAGAGTGTCAGTACACTTGTACTTAAGCCGGCTTTGTGCCTTATGTATTAAATTCGGATGCAATTTCTGTGTTTCATCGTCACAAGGAGGTCCAAGGGATACAGTAAACCTGAAGTGAAGCATCGGAATTTAAAACTGGACTCACAGGAGAGGTTCAAATCATAGAAAGTTAGAGTGTCAGTCCTCTTGTACTTTACTCACATTGTTCCTTTTGAATTTAATTCCGATACAATTTCTGTGCTTCATCGTCAATAAGAAGGTCCATGCTACGCAGTAAACCTGAAGTGAAGCATCGGAATCTAAAACTGGACTCACAGGAGAGGTTCAAATCATAGAAAGTTAGAGTGTCAGTCGTCTAGAATTTACGTTGGCATTGTGCCTTTTGAATTTAATTCCGATGTAATTTCTGTGTTTCATCGTCAATAAGAAGGTCCAAGGTATACAGTAAACCTGAAGTGATGCATCGGAATCTAAAACTGGACTCACAGGAGAGGTTCAAATCATAAAAAGTTAGAGTGTCCGTCCTCTTGTACTTAAGTCGGCATTGTGTCTTTTGTATTTAATTCGGATGTAATTTCTGTGTTTCATCGTCAATAAGAAGGTCCAAGGGATACAGTAAACCTGAAGTGAAGCATCGGAATCTAAAACTGGACTCACACGAGTGGTTCAAATCATAGAAAGATAGAGTGTCAGTCCTCTTGTACTTAAGTCGGCATTGTGCCTTTTGTATTATATTCGGAGGCAATTTCTCTGCTTCATCGTCAGTAAGAAGTTCCAAGGGATACAGTAAACCTGAAGTGAAGCATCGGAATCTAAAACTGGACTCACAGGAGATGTTTAAATCATAGAAAGTGAGAGTGTCAGTCCTCCTGTACTTCAGTCGGCATTGTGCCTTTTGTATTAAATTCGGATGTAATTTCTGTGTTTCATCGTCTATAAGAAGGTCCAAGGGATACAGTAAACCTGAAGTGAAGCATCGGAATCTAAAACTGGACTCACAGGAGAGGTTCAAATCATAGAAAGTTAGAGTGTCAGTCCTCTTGCACTTAAGTCGGCATTGTGCCTTTGTATTAAATTGGGATGCAATTTCTGTGATTCATCGTCATTAAGAAGGGCCAAGGTATACAGTAAACCTGAAGTGAAGCATCGGAATCTAAAACTGGACTTACAGAAGAGGTTCAAATCATAGAAAGTGAGAGTGTCAGTCCTCTTGTACTTAAGTCGGCAATGTGCCTTTTGTATTACATTCGGATGCAATTTTTGTGTTCCATCGTCAATAAAAAGGTCCAAGGTATACAGGAAACATGAAGCGAAGCATCGGAATCTAAAACTGGACTCACAGGAGAGGTTAAAATCATAGAAAGTGAGAGTTTCAGTCCTCTTGCACTTAACTCGGCAATGTGCATTTTGTATAAAATTCGGATGCAATTTCTGTGTTTCATCGTCAATAAGAAGGTCCAAAGAATACAGTAAACTTGAAGTGAAGCATCGGAATGTAAAACTGGACACACAGGAGAGGTTCAAATCATAGAAGGTGAGAGTGTCAGTCCTCTTGTACTGAAGTCGGCATTGTGCCTTTTGCATTAAATTCGGATGCAATTTCTTTCATCGTCAATAAGAAGGTTCTAGGTATACAGGAAACCTGAAGTGAAGTATCGGAATCTAAAACTCGACTCACCGGAGAGGTTCAAATCATAGAAAGTGAGTGTGTCAGTCCTCTTGTACTTAAGTCAGCATTGTGCCTTTTGAATTTAATTCCGATGCAATATCTAAGCTTCATCGTCGAATAGATGGTCCAAGGGATACAGCAAATATGAAGTGAAGCATCGGAATCTAAAGCTGGACTCAGAGGGAGGTTCAAATCATAGATAGTTAGAGTGTCAGTACTCTTGTACTTAAGTCGGCATTGTGCCTTATGTATTAAATTCGGATGCAATTTCTGTGTTTCATTGTCAATAAGGAGGTCCAAGGGATACAGTAAACATGAAGTGAAGCATCGGATTTTAAAATTGGACTCACAGGAGAGGTTCAAATCATAGAAAGTTAGAGTGTCAGTCCTCTTGTACTTAACTCACATTGTGCCTTTTGAATTTAATTCCGATTCAATTTCTGTGCTTCATCGTCAATAAGAAGGTCCATGCAACACAGTAAACCTAAAGTGAAGCATCGGAATCTAAAACTCGACTCACAGGAGAGGTTCAAATCATAGAAAGTTAGAGTGTCAGTCCTCTTGTACTTAAGTCGGCATTGTGCCTTCTGAATTTAATTCCGATGCAATTTCTGTGTTTCATCGTCAATAAGAAGGTCCAAGGTATACAGTGAACCAGATGTGAAGCTTCGAAATCTAAAACTGGACTCACAGGAGAGGTTCAGATCTTTGAAAGTTAGAGTGTCAGTCCTCCTGTACTTAAGTCGGCATTGTGCCTTTTGTATTAAATTCGGATGCAATGTCTGTGTTTCATCGTCTATAAGAAGGTCCAAGGGATACAGTATACCTGTAGTGAAGCATCGGAATCTAGAACTGGACTCACAGGAGAGGTTCAAATCATAGAAAGCTAGAGTGTCAGTCCTCTTGTACTTAAGTCGGCATTGTGCCTTTTGTATTACATTCGGATGCAATTTCTGTGTTTCATCGTCAATAAAAAGGTCCAAGGTATACAGGAAACATGAAGTGAAGCATCGGAATCTAAAACTGGACTCACAGGAGAGGTTCAAATCATATACAGTGTGTCAGTGCTCTTGTACTTAAATCGGAATTGTGCCTTTTGAATTTAATTCCGATGCAATTTCTGTCTTTCATCGTCAATAAGAAGGTCCAAGTTATACAGTAAACCTGAAGTGAAGCATAGTAATATAAAACTGGACTCACAGGAGAGGTTTAAATCACAGAAAGTGAGAGTGTCAGTCCTCTTGTACTTAGGTCGGCATTGTGCCTTTTGTATTTAATTCGGATGCAATTTCTGTGATTCATCGTCAATAAGAAGGTCCAAGGGATACAGTAAACCTGAAGTGAAGAATCGGAATCTAAAACTGGACTCACAGGAGAGGTTCAAATCATAGAAAGTGAGTGTGTCAGTCCTCTTGTAGTTAAGTCGGCATTGTGCCTTTTGAATTTAATTCCGATGCAATATCTAAGCTTCATCGTCAAAAAGATGGTCAAGGGATACAGCAAACCTGAAGAGAAGCATCGGAATCTAAAGCTGGACTCAGAGAGAGGTTCAAATCATAGAAAGTTAGAGTGTCAGTACACTTGTACTTAAGCCGGCTTTGTGCCTTATGTATTAAATTCGGATGCAATTTCTGTCTTTCATCGTCAATAAGGAGGTCCAAGGGATACAGTAAACCTGAAGTGAAGCATCGGATTTTAAAATTGGACTCACAGGAGAGGTTCAAATCATAGAAATTTAGAGTGTCAGTCCTCTTGTACTTAACTCACATTGTGCCTTTTGAATTTAATTCCGATTTAATTTCTGTGCTTCATCGTCAATAAGAAGGTCCATGCTAAGCAGTAAACCTGAAGTGAAGCATCGGAATCTAAAACTGGACTCACAGGAGTGGTTCAAATCATGGAAAGTTAGAGTGTCAGTCCACTTGTACTTAAGTCGGCATTGAGCCTTTTGTATTATATTCGGAGGCAATTTCACTGTTTCATCGTCAGTAAGAAGTTCCAAGGGATACAGTAAACCAGAAGTGAAGCATCGGAATCTAAAACTGGACTCACAGGAGATGTTTAAATCATAGAAAGTGAGAGTGTCAGTCCTCTTGTACGTCAGTCGGCATTGTGCTTTTTGTATTAAATTCACATGCAATTTCTGTGTTTCATCGTCTATAAGAAGGTCCAAGGTATACAGGAAACCTGAAGTGAAGCATCGGAATCTAAAACTGGACTCACAGGAGAGGTTTAAATCATAGAAGGTGTGTCAGTGCTCCTGTACTTACGTTGACATTGTGCCTTTTGAAATTAATTCCGATGCAATTTCTGTGTTTCATTGTCAAAAAGAAGGTCGAAGGTATACAGTAAACCTGATGTGAAGCATCGGAATCTAAAACTGGACTCACAGGAGAGGTTCAAATCATAAAAAGTTAGAGTGTCAGTCCTCTTGTACTTAAGTCGGCGTTGTGCCTTTTGTATTAAATTCGGATGTAATTTCTGTGTTTCATCGTCTATACGAAGGTCCAAGGGATACAGTAAACCTGAAGTGAAGTATCGGAATCTAAAACTGGACTCACAGGAGAGGTTCAAATCATAGAAAGTTAGAGTGTCAGTCCTGTTGCGCTTAAGTCGGCATTGTGCCTTTGTATTAAATTGGGATGCAATTTCTATTTTTCATCGTCAAAACGAAGGTCCAAGGTATACAGTAAACCTGAAGTGAAGCATCGGAATCTAAAACTGGACTCACGGAAGAGGTTCAAATCATAGGAAGTGAGAGTGTCAGTCCTCTTGTACTTATGTCGGCATTGTGCCTTTTGTATTACATTCGGATGCAATTTCATCGTCAATAAAAAGGTCCAAGGAATACAGGAAACATGAAGTGAAGCATCGTAATCTAAAACTGGACTCACAGGAAAGGTTAAAATCATAGATAGTGAGAGTGTCAGTCCTCTTGTACTTAAGTCGGCGTTGTGCCTTTTGTATTTAATTCGGATGCAAATTCTGTGATTCACCGTCAATAAGAAGGTCCAAGGGATACAGTAAACCTGAAGTGAAGAATCGGAATCTAAAACTGGACTCACAAGAGAGGCTCAAATCATAGAACGTTGAGTGTCAGTCCTCTTGCACTTAACTCGGCAATGTGCATGTTGTATAAAATTCGGATGCTATTTCTGTGTCTCATCGTCAATAAGAAGGTCCAAGGAATACAGTAAACTTGAAGTGAAGCATCGGAATGTAAAACTGGACACACAGGAGAGGTTCAAATCATAGAAAGTTAGAGTGTCAGTCCTCTTGCACTTAAGTCGGCATTGTGCCTTTGTATTAAATTGGGATGCAATTTCTGTTTTTCATCGTCAAAAAGAAGGTCCAAGGTATACAGTAAACCTGAAGTGAAGCATCGGAATCTAAAACTGGCCTCACGGAAGAGGTTCAAATCATAGAAAGTGAGAGTGTCAGTCCTCTTGTACTTAAGTCGGCATTGTGCCTTTTGTATTACATTCGGATGCAATTTCTGTGTTTCATCGTCAATAAAAACGTCCAAGGTATACAGGAAACATGAAGTGAAGCATCGGAATCTAAAACTGGACTCACAGGAGAGGTTAAAATCATAGAAAGTGAGAGTGTCAGTCCTCTTGTACTTAAGTCGGCGTTGTGCCTTTTGTATTTAATTCGGATGCAATTTCTGTGATTCATCGTCAATAAGAAGGTCCAAGGGATACAGTATACCTGTAGTGAAGCATCGGAATCTAGAACTGGACTCACAGGAGAGGTTCAAATCATAGAAAGCTAGAGTGTCAGTCCTCTTGTACTTAAGTCGGCATTGTGCCTTTTGTATTACATTCGGATGCAATTTCTGTGTTTCATCGTCAATAAAAAGGTCCAAGGTATACAGGAAACATGAAGCGAAGCACCGGAATCTAAAACTGGACTCACAGGAGAGGTTAAAATCATAGAAAGTGAGAGTTTCAGTCCTCTTGCACTTAACTCGGCAATGTGCATTTTGTATAAAATTCGGATGCAATTTCTGTGTTTCATCGTCAATAAGAAGGTCCAAAGAATACAGTAAACTTGAAGTGAAGCATCGGAATGTAAAACTGGACACACAGGAGAGGTTCAAATCATAGAAGGTGAGAGTGTCAGTCCTCTTGTACTGAAGTCGGCATTGTGCCTTTTGCATTAAATTCGGATGCAATTTCTTTCATCGTCAATAAGAAGGTTCTAGGTATACAGGAAACCTGAAGTGAAGTATCGGAATCTAAAACTCGACTCACCGGAGAGGTTCAAATCATAGAAAGTGAGTGTGTCAGTCCTCTTGTACTTAAGTCAGCATTGTGCCTTTTGAATTTAATTCCGATGCAATATCTAAGCTTCATCGTCGAATAGATGGTCCAAGGGATACAGCAAACCTGAAGTGAAGCATCGGAATCTAAAGCTGGACTCACAGGAGAGGTTCAAATCATATACAGTGTGTCAGTGCTCTTGTACTTAAGTCGGAATTGCGCCTTTTGAATTTAATTCCGATGCAATTTCTGTCTTTCATCGTCAACAAGAAGGTCCAAGTTATACAGTAAACCTGAAGTGAAGCATAGTAATCTAAAACTGGACTCACAGGAGAGGTTTAAATCACCGAAAGTGAGAGTGTCAGTCCTCTTGTACTTAGGTCGGCATTGTGCCTTTTGTATTTAATTCGGATGCAATTTCTGTGATTCATCGTCAATAAGAAGGTCCAAGGGACACAGTAAAACTGAAGTTAAGAATCGGAATCTAAAACTGGACTCACAGGAGAGGTTCAAATCATAGAAAGTGAGTGTGTCAGTCCTCTTGTACTTAAGTCGGCATTGTGCCTTTTGAATTTAATTCCGATGCAATATCTAAGCTTCATCGTCAAAAAGATGGTCAAGGGATACAGCAAACCTGAAGAGAAGCATCGGAATCTAAAGCTGGACTCAGAGAGAGGTTCAAATCATAGAAAGTTAGAGTGTCAGTACTCTTGTACTTAAGCCGGCTTTGTGCCTTATGTATTAAATTCGGATGCAATTTCTGTCTTTCATCGTCAATAAGGAGGTCCAAGGGATACAGAAAACCTGAAGTGAAGCATTGGATTTTAAAATTGGACTCACAGGAGAGGCTCAAATCATAGAAATTTAGAGTGTCAGTCCTCTTGTACTTAACTCACATTGTGCCTTTTGAATTTAATTCCGATTTAATTTCTGTGCTTCATCGTCAATAAGAAGGTCCATGCTAAGCAGTAAACCTGAAGTGAAGCATCGGAATCTAAAACTGGTCTCACAGGAGAGGTTCAAATCATAGAAAGTTAGAGTGTCAGTCTTCTAGAACTTACGTTGGCATTTTGCCTTTTGAATTTAATTCCGATGCAATTTCTGTGTTTCATCGTCAATAAGAAGGTCCAAGGTATACAGTAAACCTGAAGTGACACATCGGAATCTAAAACTGGACTCACGGAAGAGGTTCAAATCATAGAAAGTTAGAGTGTCAGTCCTCTTGTACTTAAGTCGGCAATGTGTCTTTTGTATTTAATTCGGATGTAATTTTTGTGTTTCATCGTCAATAAGAAGGCCAAGGGATACAGTAAACCTGAAGTGAAGCATCGGAATCTAAAACTTGACTCAAAGGAGTGGTTCAAATCATAGAAAGTTAGAGTGTCAGTCCTCTTGTACTTAAGTCGGCATTGAGCCTTTTGTATTATATTCGGAGGCAATTCCTCTGTTTCATCGTCAGTAAGAAGTTCCAAGGGATACAGTAAACCTGAAGTGAAGCATCGGAATCTAAAACTGGACTCACAGGAGATGTTTAAATCATAGAAAGTGAGAGTGTCTGTCCTCTTGTACTTCAGTCGGCATTGTGCATTTTGTATTAAATTCACATGCAATTTCTGTGTTTCATCGTCTATAAGAAGGTCCAAGGTATACAGGAAACCTGAAGTGAAGCATCGGAATCTAAAACTGGACTCACAGGAGAGGTTTAAATCATAGAAAGTGTGTCAGTGCTCCTGTACTTACGTTGACATTGTGCCTTTTGAAATTAATTCCGATGCAATTTCTGTGTTCCATTGTCAAAAAGAAGGTCGAAGGTATACAGTAAACCTGATGTGAAGCTTCGGAATCTAAAACTGGACTCACAGGAGACGTTCAAATCATAAAAAGTTAGAGTGTCAGTCCTCTTGTACTTAAGTCGGCGTTGTGCCTTTTGTATTAAATTCGGATGTAATTTCTGTGTTTCATCGTCTATAAGAAGGTCCAAGGGATACAGTAAACCTGAAGTGAAGTATCGGAATCTAAAACTGGACTCACAGGAGAGGTTCAAATCATAGAAAGTTAGAGTGTCAGTCCCGTTGCACTTAAGTCGGCATTGTGCCTTTGTATTAAATTGGGATGCAATTTCTGTTTTTCATCGTCAAAACGAAGGTCCAAGGTATACAGTAAACCTGAAGTGAAGCATCGGAATCTAAAACTGGACTCACGGAAGAGGTTCAAATCATAGAAAGTGAGAGTGTCTGTCCTCTTGTACTTAAGTCGGCATTGTGCCTTTTGTATTACATTCGGATGCAATTTCTGTGTTTCATCGTCAATAAATAGGTCCAAGGAATACAGGAAACATGAAGTGAAGCATCGGAATCTAAAACTGGACTCACAGGAAAGGTTAAAATTATAGAAAGTGAGAGTGTCAGTCCTCTTGTACTTAAGTCGGCGTTGTGCCTTTTGTATTTAATTCGGATGCAAATTCTGTGATTCATCGTCAATAAGAAGGTCCAAGGGATACAGTAAACCTGAAGTGAAGAATCGGAATCTAAAACTGGACTCACAAGAGAGGCTCAAATCATAGAACGTTGAGTGTCAGTCCTCTTGCACTTAACTCGGCAATGTGCATGTTGTATAAAATTCGGATGCAATTTCTGTGTCTCATCGTCAATAAGAAGGTCCAAGGAATACAGTAAACTTGAAGTGAAGCATCGGAATGTAAAACTGGACACACAGGAGAGGTTCAAATCATAGAAAGTTAGAGTGTCAGTCCTCTTGCACTTAAGTCGGCATTGTGCCTTTGTATTAAATTGGGATGCAATTTCTGTTTTTCATCGTCAAAAAGAAGGTCCAAGGTATACAGTAAACCTGAAGTGAAGCATCGGAATCTAAAACTGGCCTCACGGAAGAGGTTCAAATCATAGAAAGTGAGAGTGTCAGTCCTCTTGTACTTAAGTCGGCATTGTGCCTTTTGTATTACATTCGGATGCAATTTCTGTGTTTCATCGTCAATAAAAACGTCCAAGGTATACAGGAAACATGAAGTGAAGCATCGGAATCTAAAACTGGACTCACAGGAGAGGTTAAAATCATATAAAGTGAGAGTGTCAGTCCTCTTGTACTTAAGTCGGCGTTGTGCCTTTTGTATTTAATTCGGATGCAATTTCTGTGATTCATCGTCAATAAGAAGGTCCAAGGGATACAGTAAAAATGAAGTGAAGAATCGGAATCTAAAACTGGACTCACAAAAGAGAAGCTCAAAGCATAGATCGTTGAGTGTCAGTCCTGTTGCACTTAGCTCGGCAATGTGCATGTTGTATAAAATTCGGATGCAATTTCCGTGTTTCATCGTCAATAAGAAGGTCCAAGGGATACAGTAAACCTGAAGTGAAGAATCGGAATCTAAAACTGGACTCACAGGAGAGGTTCAAATCATAGAAAGTGAGTGTGTCAGTCCTCTTGTACTTAAGTCGGCATTGTGCCTTTTGAATCTAATTCCGATGCAATATCTAAGCTTCATCGTCAAAAAGATGGTCAAGGGATACAGCAAACCTGAAGTGAACCATCGGAATCTAAAGCTGGACTCAAAGTTAGGTTCAAATCATAGAAAGTTAGAGTGTCAGTACTCTTGTACTTAAGTCGGCATTGTGCCCTTTGTATAAAATTCGGATGTAATTTCTGTGTTTCATCGTCAATAAGAAGGTCCAAGGGATACAGAAAACCTGAAGTGAAGCATCGGAATATAAAACTGGACTCACAGGAGAGGTTCAAATCATAGAATTCAGAGTGTCAGTCCTCTTGTACTTAAAGTCGGCATTGTGCCTTTTGTATTTAATTCGGATGCAATTTCTGTGATTCATCGTCAATAAGAAGGTCCAAGGGATACAGTAAACCTGGAGTGAAGAATCGGAATCTAAAACTGGACTCACAGGAGAGGCTCAGATCATAGAACGTTAGAGTGTCAGTCCTCTTGTACTTAACTCGGCATTGTGCATTTAGTATTAAATTCGGATGCAATTTCTGTGTTTCATCGTCAATAAGAAGGTCCAAGGAATACAGTAAACTTGAAGTGAAGTATCGGAATCTAAAACTGGACACACAGGAGAGGTTCAAATCATAGAAGGTGAGAGTGTCAGTCCTCTTATACTTAAGTCAGCATTGTGCCTTTTGTATTACATTCGGGTGCAATTTCTGTCTTTCATCGTCAATAAGAAGGTTCTAGGTATACAGGAAACCTGAAGTAAAGTATCGGAATCTAAAACTCGACACACCGGAGAGGTTCAAATATTATAAAGTGAGTGTGTCAGTCCCCTTGTACGTAAGTCGGCATTGTGCCTTTTGAATTTAATTCCGATGCAATATCTAAGCTTCATCGTCAAAAAGATGGTCCAAGGGATACAGCAAACCTGAAGTGAAGCATCGGAATTTAAAACTGGACTCACAGGAGAGGTTCAAATCATAGAAAATTAGAGTGTCAGTCCTCTTGTACTTAACTCACATTGTGCCTTTTGAATTTAATTCCGATTCAAGTTCTGTGCTTCATCGTCAATAAGGAGGTCCAAGGGATACAGTAAACCTGGAGTGAAGAATCGGAATCTAAAACTGGACTCACAGGAGAGGCTCAGATCATAGAACGTTAGAGTGTCAGTCCTCTTGTACTTAACTCGGCATTGTGCCTTTTGTATTAAATTCGGATGTAATTTCTGTGTTTCATCGTCTGTAAGAAGGTCCAAGGGATACAGTAAACCTGAAGTGAAGAATCGGAATCTAAAACTGGACTCACAAGAGAGGCTCAAATCATAGAACGTTGAGTGTCAGTCCTCTTGCACTTAACTCGGCAATGTGCATTTTGTATAAAATTCGGATGCAATTTCTGTGTTTCATCGTCAATAAGAAGGTCCAAGGAATACAGTAAACTTGAAGTGAAGCATCGGAATGTAAAACTGGACACACAGGAGAGGTTCAAATCATAGAAGGTGAGAGTGTCAGTCCTCTTGTACTTAAGTCGGCATTGTGCCTTTTGTATTAAATTCGGAGGCAATTTCTGTCTTTCATCGTCAATAAGAGTGTTCTAGGCATACAGGAAGCCTGAAGTGAAGTATCGGAATCTAAAACTCGACTCACCGGAGAGGTTCAAATCATAGAAAGTGAGTGTGTCAGTCCTCTTGTACTGAAGTCGGCATTGTGCCTTTTGAATTTAATTCCGATGCAATATCTAAGCTTCATCGTCAAAAAGATGGTCCAAGGGATACAGCAAACCTGAAGTGAAGCATCGGAATCTTAAGCTGGACTCAGAGGGAGGTTCAAATCATAGAAAATTAGAGTGTCAGTACTCTTGTACTTAAGTCGGCATTGTGCCTAATGTATTAAATTCGGAAGTAATTTCTGTGTTTCATCGTCAATTAGGAGGTCCAAATGATACAGTAAACCTGAAGTGAAGCATCGGATTTTAAAATTGGACTCACAGGAGAGGTTCAAATCATAGAAAGTTAGAGTGTCAGTCCTCTTGTACTTAACTCATATTGCGCCTTTTGAGTTTAATTCCGATTCAATTTCTGTGCTTCATCGTCAATAAGAAGGTCCATGCTACACAGTAAACCTAAAGTGAAGCATCGGAATCTAAAACTGGACTCACAGGAGAGGTTCAAATCATAGAAAGTTAGAGTGTCAGTCCTCTTGTACTTAAGTCGGCATTGTGCCTTTTGTATTATA
Organism: Schistocerca piceifrons; assembly: GCF_021461385.2. NCBI lineage: Eukaryota > Metazoa > Arthropoda > Insecta > Orthoptera > Acrididae > Schistocerca > Schistocerca piceifrons. The sequence continues at coordinate 42,097 of NW_025728153.1, read as the reverse complement.
TTCGGAGGCAATTTCTGTGTTTCATCGTCAGTAAGAAGTTCCAAGGGATACAGTAAACCTGAAGTGAGGCATCGGAATCTAAAACCGGACTCACAGGAGATGTTTAAATCATAGAAAGTGAGAGTATCAGTCATCTTGTACTTTAGACGGCATTGTGCCTTTGGTATTAAATTCGCATGCAATTTCTGTGTTTCATCGTCTATAAGAACTTCCAAGGTATACAGGAAACCTGAAGTGAAGCATCGGAATCAAAAACTGGACTCACAGGAGTTTTTTAAATCGTAGAAAGTGTGTCAGTGCACTTGTACTTACGTTGACATTGTGCCTTTTGAATTTAATTCCGATGCAATTTCTGTGTTTCATCGTCAAAAAGAAGGTCCTAGGTATACAGTAAACGTGATGTGAAGCTTCGGAAACTAAAACTGGACTCACAGGAAAGGTACAAATCATAAAAAGTTAGTGTGTCAGTCCTCTTGTACTTCAGTCGGCATTGTGACTTTTGTATTAAATTCGGATGCTATTCCTGTGTTTCATCGTCTATAAGAAGGTCCAAGGGATACAGTATACCTGTAGTGAAGCATTGCAATCTAAAACTGGACTCACAGGAGAGGTTCAAATCATAGAAAGCTAGAGCGTCTGTCCTCTTGTACTTAAGTCGGCATTGTGCCTCTTGTATTAAATTCGGATGCAATTTCGGTGATTCATCGTCAATAAGAAGGTCCAAGGTAAACAGTAAAACTGAAGTGAAGCATCGGAATCTAAAACTGGACTCACAGAAGAGGTTCAAATCATAGAAAGTGGGAGTGTCAGTCCTCTTGTACTTAAGTCGGCATTGTGCCTTTTGTATTAAATTCGGATGCAATTTCTGTGTTTCATGGTCAATAAAAAGGTCCAAAGTATACAGGAAACCTGAAGTGAAGCATCGGAATCTAAAACTGGACTCACAGGAGAGGTTCAAATCATAGAAAGTGTGTCAGTGCTCTTGTACTTAAGTCGGCTTTGTGCCTTTTGTATTACATTCGGATGCAATTTCTTTCATCGTCAATAAGAAGGTCCAAGTTATACAGTAAACCTGAAGTGAAGCATAGTAATCTAAAACTGGACTCACAGGGGAGGTTTAAATCATAGAAAGTGAGAGTGTCAGTCCTCTTGTACTTATGTCGGCATAGTGCCTTTTGTATTAAATTCGGATGCAATTTCTGTGATTCATCGTCAATAAGAAGGTCCAAGGGATACAGTAAACCTGAAGTGAAGAATCGGAATCTAGAACTGGACTCACAGGAGAGGCTCAAATCATAGAACGTTAGAGTGTCAGTCCTCTTGTACTTAACTCGGCATTGTGCATTTTGTATTAAGTTCGGATGCAATTTCTGTGTTTCATCGTCAATAAGAAGGTCCAAGGAATACAGTAAACTTGAAGTGAAGCATCACAATCTAAAACTGGACACACAGGAGAGGTTCAAATCATAGAAAGTGAGAGTTTCAGTCCTCTTGTACTTAAGTTTGCATTCTGAATTTTCTATTAAATTCTGATGCAATTTCTGTCTTTTATCGTCAATTAGAAGGTGCTAGGTATACAGGAAACCTGAAGTGAAGCATCGGAATCTAAAAATCGACTAACCGGACAGGTTCAAATCATAGAAAGTGAGAGTGTCAGTACTCTTGTATTTAAGTCGGCATTGTGACTTTTGTATTACATTCGGTTGCAATTTCTGTGTTTCATAGTCAATAAGGAGGTCCAAGGGATACAGTAAACCTGTAGTGAAGCACCGGAATCTGAAACTGGACTCACAGGAGAGGTTCACATCGTAGAAAGTTAGAGTGTCAGTCCTCTTGTACTTATGTCGGCATTGTGCCTTTTGAATTTAATTCCGATTCAATTTATGTGCTTCATCGTCAATAAGAATGTAAAAGGAATACAGTACACCTTAAGTGATGCATCGGAATCTAAAACTGGACTCACAGGAGAGGTTCAACTCATAGAAAGTTAGAGTGTCAGCCCTCTTGTACTTAAGTCCGCATTCTGCATTTTGTATTAAATTCGGATGCAATATCTATGTTTCATCGTCAATAAGAAAGTCCAAGGGATACAGTAAACCTGACGTGAGGCATCGGAATCTAAAACTGGACTCACAGGAGAGGTTCATATCATAGAAAGTGTGTTAGTGCTCTTGTACTTAGGTCGCCATTGTGCCTCTTGTTTTAAATTCGGATGCAATTTCTGACTTTCATCGTCAATAACATGGTCCAAGTTATACAGTAAACCTGAAGTGAAGCAAAGAGATCAAAAACTGGACTCACAGGAGAGGTTTAAATCATAGAAGGTGAGAGTGTCAGTCCTCTTGTACTTAAGTCGGCATTGTGCCTCTTGTATTAAATTCGGATGCAATATCTGTAGTTCATCGTCGATAAGAAGGTCCAAGGAATACAATTAACCTGAAGTGAAGCACGGAATCTAAAACTGGACTCAGAGGACAGTTTCAAATCAAAGAATGTTAGAGTGTCAGTCCTCTTGTACCTCAGTCGGCATTGTGCCTTTTGTATTAAATTCGGATGCAATTTCTGTCTTTCACCGTCAATATGAAGGTCCACGTTATACAGTAAACCTGAAGTGAAGCATAGTAATCTAAAACTGGACTCACAGGAGAGGTTTAAATCATAGAAAGTGAGAGTGTCAGTCCTCTTGTACTTAACTCGGCATTGTGCATTTTGTATTAAATTCGGATGCAATTTCTGTGTTTAATCGTCAATAAGTAGGTCCAAGGAATATAGTAAACTTGAAATGAAGCATCGGAATCTAAAACTGGACTCACAGGAGAGGTTCAAATCATAGAAAGTTAGAGTGTCAGTCCTCTTGTACTTAAGTCGGCATTGTGCCTTTTGAATTACATTCGGATGCAATTTCTGTGTTTCATCGTCAATAAGAAAGTGCAAGGGATACAGTAAACCTGAAGTGAGGCATCGGAATCTAAAACTGGACTCACAGGAGAGGTTCAAATCATAGAAAGTGTGTCAGTGTTCTTGTACTTAAGTCAGCATTGTGCCTTTTATATTAAATTCGGATCCAATTTCTGTCTTTCATCGTCAATAAGAAGGTCCAAGTTATACAGTAAACTTGAAGTGAAGCATAGTAATCTAAAACTGGACTCACAGGAGAAGTTTAAATCATAGAAAGTGAGAGTGTCTATCCTCTTGTGCTTAAGTCGGCATTGTGCCTCTTGTATTAAATTCGGATGCAATATCTGTAGTTCATCGTCGATAAGAAGAACCAAGGAATACAGTAAACCTGAAGTGAAGCACGGAATCTTAAACTGGACTCACAGCAGTGTTTCAAATCAAAGAAAGTTAGTGTGTCAGTCCTCTTGTACTTAAGTCGGCATTGTGCCTTTTGTATTAAATTCGGATGCAATTTCTGTCTTTCATCGTCAATAAGAAGGTCCAAGGTATACAGGAAACCTGAAGTGAAACATCAGAAACTAAAACTCGACGCACCGGAGAGGTTCAAATCATAGAATGTGAGAGTGTTAGTCCTCTTGTACTTAAGTCGTCACTGTGCCTTTTGAATTTAATTCCGATGCAATTTCTAAGCTTCATCGTCAAAAAGATGGTCCAAGGGATACAGCAAACCTAAAGTGAAGCATCGGAATCTAAAGCTGGACTCAGAGGAGAGGTTCAAATCTTAGAAAGTTAGAGTGTCAGTCCTCTTGTACTTACGACGGCATTGTGCCTTTTGAATCTAATTTCGGTGCAATTTCTGTGTTTCATCGGCAATAAGAAGGTCCAAGGTATACAGTAAACCTGAAGTGAAGCATCGGATCTAAAACTGGACGTACAGGAGAGGTTCAAATCATAGAAAGTGTGTCACTGCTCTTGTACATAAGTCGGCATTGTTCCTCTTGTATTAAATTCGGATGCAATATCTGTAGTTCATCGTCGATGGAAAGGTCCAAGGAATACAGTTAACCTGAAGTGAAGCACGGAATCTAAAAATTGACACACAGGAGAGTTTCAAATCAAAGGAAGTTAGAGTGTCAGTCCTCTTGTACTTAAGTCGGCATTGTGCTTTTTGTAGAAGAAGGTCCAAGGGATACAGTAAACCTGAAGTGAAGCATCGGAATCTAAAACTGGACTCACAGGAGAGGCTCAAATCATAGAACGTTAGAGTGTCAGTCCTCTTGTACTTAACTCGGCTTTGTGCATTTTGTATTAAATTCGGATGCAATTTCTGTGTTTCATCGTCAATAAGAAGGTCCAAGGAATACAGTAAACTTGAAGTGAAGCATCGGAATCTAAAACTGGACTCACAGGAGAGGTTCAAATGGTAGAAAGTGAGAGTGTCAGTCCTCTTGTACTTAAGTTTGCATTGTGCCTTTTGTATTAGATTCGGATGCAATTTCTGTCTTTCATCGTCAATAAGAAGGTCCAAGGTATACAGGAAACCTGAAGTGAAGCATCGGAATCTAAAACTCGACTCACAGGAGAGGTTCAAATCATAGAAAGGAAGAGTGCCAATCCTCTTGTGCTTAAGTCGGCATTGTGCCTCTTGTATTAAATTCGGATGCAATATCTGTTGTTCATCGTCGATAAGAAGAACCAAGGAATACTGTAAACCTGAAGTGAAGCACGGAATCTAAAACTGGACTCACAGCAGTGTTTCAAATCAAAGAAAGTTAGTGTGTCATTCCTCTTGTACTTAAGTCGGCATTGTGCCTTTTGAATTAAATTCGGATGCAATTTCTGTGTTTGATCGTCAATAAGGAGGTCCAAGGGACACAGTAAACCTAAAGTGAAGCATCGGAATTTAAAACTGGACTCACAGGAGAGGTTCAAATCATAGAAAGTTATAGTGTCAGTCCTCTTGTACTTAAGACGGCATTGTGCAATTTGAATTTAATTTCGATGCAATTTCTGTGTTTCATCGTCAATAAGAACGTCCAAGGTATACAGTAAACCCGAAGTGAGGCATCGGAATCTAAAACTGGACTCACAGGTGAGGTTCAAATCATAGAAAGTGTGTCAGTGCTCTTGTACTTAAGTCGGTATTGTGCCTTTCGTATTAAATTCGGATGCAATTTCTGTCTTTCACCGTCAATATGAAGGTCCAAGTTATACAGTAAACCTGAAGTGAAGCATAGTAATCTAAAACTGGACTCACAGGAGAGGTTTAAATCATAGAAAGTGAGAGTGTCAGTCCTCTTGTACTTAACTCGGCATTGTGCATTTTGTATTAAATTCGGATGCAATTTCTGTGTTTAATCGTCAATAAGAAGGTCCAAGGAATACAGTAAACTTGAAGTGAAGCATCGGAATCTAATACTGGACTCACAGGAGAGGTTCAAATCATAGAATGTGAGAGTGTCAGTCCTCTTGTACTTAAGTTTGCATTGTGCCTTTTGTATTAAATTCGGATGCAATTTCTGTCCTTCATCGTCAATAGGAAAGTCAAGGTATACAGGAAACCTGAAGTGAAGCATAGGAATCTAAAACTCGACTCACCGGAGAGGTTCAAATCATAGAGAGTGAGAGTGTCTGTCCTCTTGTTCTTAAGTCGGCTATGTGCCTTTTGAATTTAATTCATATGCAATTTCTAAGCTTCATCGTCAAAAAGATGGTCCGAGGGATACAGTAAACCTGAAGTGAAGCATCGGAATCTAAAGCTGGACTCAGCGGAGAGGTTCAAATCATAGTAAGTTAGAGTGTCAGTACCCTTGTACTTAAGTCGGCATTGTGCCTTTTGTATTAATTTCGGATGCTATTTCTGTGTTTCATCGTCAATTAGGAGGTCCAAGGGATACAGTAAACCTGAAGTGAAGCATCGGAATTTAAAACTGGACTCGCAGGAGAGCCTCATATCATAGAAAGTTAGAGTGTCAGTCCTCTTGTACTTAAGACGGCATTGTGCCTTTTGAATTTAATTTCGATGCAATTTCTGTGTTTCATCGTCAATAAGAAATTCCATGGTATACAGTAAACCTGAAGTGAAGCATCGGAATCTAAAACTGGACTCACAGGAGAGGTTCAAATCATAGAAAGTGAGAGTGTCAGTCCTCGTGTACTTATGACGGCATTGTGCTTCTTGTATTAAATTCGGATGCAATTTCTGTGGTTCATCGTCAATAAGAAGGTCCAAGTGATACAGTAAACCTGAAGTGAAACATCGGAATCTAAAACTGTACTCACAGGAAATGTTCAAATCAAAGAAAGTCAGAGTGTCAGTCCACTTGTACTTAAGTCTGCATTGTGCCTTTTGTATTAAATTCGGATGCAATTTCTGTGTTTCATCGTCAATAAGAAGGTCCATGGTATACAGGAAACCTGAAGTGAAGCATCGGAATCTAAAACTGGACTCACCGGAGATGTTCAAATCATAGAAAGTTAGTGTCAGTCCTCTTGTACTTAAATCGGCATTGTGCCTTTTGTATTAAATTCGGATGCAGTTTCTGTGTTTCATCGTCAATAAGAAGGTCCAAGGGATACAGTAAACCTGAAGTGACGCATCGGAATGTAAAACTGGACTCACAGGAGAGGTTCAAATCATAGGAAGTGAGAGTGTCAGTCCTCTTGTACGTATGTCGGCATTGTGCCTCTTTTATTGAATTCGGATGCAATTTCTGTGATTCATCGTCAATAAAAAGGTCCAAGGTATACAGTAAACCTGAAGTGAAGCATCGGAATCTAAAACTGGACTCACAGGAGAGGTTCAAATCATAGAAAGTTAGAGTGTCAGTCCTCTTGTACTTAAGTCGTCATTGTGCCTATTGTATTAAATTCAGATGCAATTTCTGTGTTTCATCGTCAGTAAGAAGGTCCAAGGGATACACTAAACCTGAAGTGAAGCATCGGAATCTAAAACTGGACTCACAGGAGAGGTTCAAATCGTAGGAAGTTAGAGTGTCAGTCCTCTTGTACTTAAGTCGACATGGTGCCTTTTGTATTAAATTCGGATGCTATATCTGTGTTTCATAGTCAATAAGGAGGTCCAAGGGATACAGTAAACCTGTAGTGAAGCACCGGAATCTGAAACTGGACTCACAGGAGAGGTTCAAATCGTAGAAAGTTAGAGTGTCAGTCCTCTTGTACTTATGTCGGCATTGGGCCTTTTGAATTTAATTCCGATTCAATTTATGAGCTTCATCGTCAATAAGAATGTAAAAGGAATACAGTACACCTTAAGTGATGCATCGGAATCTAAAACTGGACTCACAGGAGAGGTTCAAATCATAGAAAGTGAGAGTGTCAGTCCTCTTGTACTTAAGTCGGCACTGTGCCCTATGTAATAAATTCGGATGCAATTTCTGTGTTTCATTGTCAATAAGAAGGTCCAAGGTATACAGAAAACCTGAAGTGGAGCATCGGAACCTAAAACTGGACTCACAGGAGAGCTTCAAATCGTAGGAAGTTAGAGTGTCTGTCCTCTTGTACATACGACGGCATTGTGCCTTTTGTTTTATATTCGGATGCAAGTTCTGTGTTTCATCGTCAATATGAAGGTCCAAGGTATACATTAAACCTGAAGTGAAGCATCGGAATATAAAACTGGACTCACAGGAGAGGTTCAAATCATTGAAAAGTAAAGTGTCAGTCCTCTTGTACTTAAGTCGGCATTGTGCCTCTTGTATTAAATTCGGATGCAATATCTGTGTTTCATCGTTATTATGAAGGTCCAAGGGATACACTAAACCTAAAGTGAAGTATGGGAATCTAAAACTGGACTCTCAGGAGAGGTTCAAATCATAGAAAGTTAGAGTGTCAGTCCTCTTGTACTTAAGTCGTCATTGTGCCTATTGTATTAAATTCAGATGCAATTTCTGTATTTCATCGTCAGTAAGAAGGTCCAAGGGATACACTAAACCTGAAGTGAAGCATCGGAATCTAAAACTGGACTCACAGGGAAGGTTCAAATCATAGAAAGTGAGAGTGTCGGTCCTCTTGTACTTAAGTCGACATGGTGCCTTTTGTATTAAATTCGGATGCTATATCTGTGTTTCATAGTCAATAAGGAGGTCCAAGGGATACAGTAAACCTGTAGTGAAGCACCGGAATCTGAAACTGGACTCACAGGAGAGGTTCAAATCGTAGAAAGTTAGAGTGTCAGTCCTCTTGTACTTATGTCGGCATTGTGCCTTTTGAATTTAATTCCGATTCAATTTATGTGCTTCATCGTCAATAAGAATGTAAAAGGAATACAGTACACCTTAAGTGATGCATCGGAATCTAAAACTGGACTCACAGGAGAGGTTCAAATCATAGAAAGTGAGAGTGTCAGTCCTCTTGTACTTAAGTCGGCACTGTGCCCTATGTAATAAATTCGGATGCAATTTCTGTGTTTCATTGTCAATAAGAAGGTCCAAGGTATACAGAAAACCTGAAGTGGAGCATCGGAACCTAAAACTGGACTCACAGGAGAGCTTCAAATCGTAGGAAGTTAGAGTGTCTGTCCTCTTGTACATACGAGGGCATTGTGCCTTTTGTTTTATATTCGGATGCAAGTTCTGTGTTTCATCGTCAATATGAAGGTCCAAGGTATACATTAAACCTGAAGTGAAGCATCGGAATATAAAACTGGACTCACAGGAGAGGTTCAAATCATTGAAAAGTAAAGTGTCAGTCCTCTTGTACTTAAGTCGGCATTGTGCCTCTTGTATTAAATTCGGATGCAATATCTGTGTTTCATCGTTATTATGAAGGTCCAAGGGATACACTAAACCTAAAGTGAAGTATGGGAATCTAAAACTGGACTCTCAGGTGTGGTTCAAATCATAGAAAGTTAGAGTGGACGTCCTCTTGTACTTAAGTCGACATTGTGACGTTTGTATTAAATTCTGATGCAATTTCTGTGTTTCATCGTCAATAAGATGGTCCAAGGTATACAGTAAGCCTGAAGTGAAGCATCGGAATATAAAACTGGACTCACAGGAGAGGTTCAAATCATAGATAGTTAGAGTGTCAGTCCTCTTGTACCTAAGTCGGCATTGTAAATTTTGAATTTAATTCCGATGCAATTTCTGTGTTTCATCGTCAATAAGAAGGTCCAAGGTACACAGTAAACCTGAAGTGAACATTGGAATCTAAAACTGGACTCACAGGAGAGGTTCAAATCGTAGAAAGTTAGAGTGTCAGTCCTCAAGTACGTAAGTCGGCATTGTGCCTTTAGAATTTAATTCCGATGCAATTTCTGTGTTTCATCGTCAATAAGAAGGTCAAAGGTAAATAGCAATCCTGAGGTGAAGCATCGGAATCTAAAACTTTAGTCACAGGAGAGGTTCAAATCATAGAAAGTGAGAGTGTCAGTCCTCTTGTACTTAAGTCGCCATTGTGAATTTTGTAGTAAATTCGGATACAATTTCTTTGTTTCATCGTCAATAAGAAGGTCCAAGGTATACAGGAAGCCCGAAGTGAAGCATCGGAACCTAAAACTGGACTCACAGGAGAGTTTCAAATCGTAGAAAGTTAGAGTGTCAGTCCTCTTGTACTTAAGTCGGCATTGTGCCTTTTGTATTAAATTAGGATGCAATTTCTGTGTTTCATCGTCAATAAGATGGTCCAAGGTATACAGTTAACCTGAAGTGAAGCATCGGAATCTAAAACTGGACTGTCAGGAGAGGTTCAAATCATAGAAAGTTAGAGTGTCAGTCCTCTTGTACTTAAGCCGGCATTGTGCCTTTTGAATTTAATTCCGATGCATTTTCTGTGCTTCATCGTCAATAAGAAAGTCCATGGTATACAGTAAACCTGAAGTGAAGCATCGGAATCTAAAACTGGACTGTCAGGAGAGGTTCAAATCATAGAAAGTTAGAGTGTCAGTCCTCTTGTACTTAAGCCGGCATTGTGCCTTTTGAATTTAATTCCGATGCATTTTCTGTGCTTCATCGTCAATAAGAAAGTCCATGGTATACGGTAAACCTGAAGTGAAGCATCGGAACCTAAAACTGGTATCACAGAAGAGGTTCAAATCATAGATAGTTAGAGTGTCAGTCCTCTTGTACTTAGGTCGGCATTGAGCCTTTTGTGTTAATTCGGATGCAATTTCTGTGTTTCATCGTCAATAAGAAGGTCAAGGTATACAGTAAACCTGAAGTGAAGCATCAGAATCTAAACCAGGACTCACAGGAGAGGTTCAAATCATAGAAAGTTAGAGTGTCAGTCCTCTTGTACTTAAGTCGGCATTTTGCGTTTTGTATTAAATTCGGATGCAATTTCTTTGCTTCATCGTCAATAAGAAAGTCCAAGGGATACAGTAAACCTGAAGTGAAGCACCAGAATCTAAAACTGGTCTCACAGGAGAGGTTCAAATCATAGAAAGTTAAAGTGTCAGTCCTTTTGTGCTTAAGTCTGCATTGTGCATTTTGTATTAAATTCGGATGCAATTTCTGTGTTTCTTCGTCAATAAGAAGGTCCAAGGGATACAGTAAAACTGAAGTGAAGTATCGGAATCTAAAACTGGACTCACAGGAGAGCTTGAAATCATAGAAAGTTAGAGTGTCAGTCCTCTTGTACTTAAGTCGGCATTGTGCCTTTTGAATTTAATTCGGATGCAATTTCTGTGTTTCATCGTCAAAAAGAAGGTCCAAGGTATACAGGAAACCTGAAGTGAAGCATGGGAATCTAAAACTGGACTCACTGGAGAGGTTCAAATCATAGAAAGTTGGAGTGTCTGTCCTCTTGTTCTTAAGTCGGCATTGTGCCTTTTGAATTTAATTCCGATGCATTTTCTGTGTTTCATCGTCAATAAGAAGGTCCAAGGTATACAGTAAACCTGAAGTGAAGCATCGGAATCTAAAACTGGACTCACAGGAGAGGTTCAAATCATAGAAAGTTAGAGAATCCGTCCTCTTGTACTTAAGGCGGAATTGTGACTTTTGAATTTCATTCCGATGTAATTTCTGTGTTTCATTGTCAATAAGTAGGTCCAAGGTATACAGTAAACCTGAAGTGAAGCATCAGAATCTAAAACTGGACTCACAGTAGAGGTTGAAATCATAGAAAGTTAGAGTGTCAGTCCTCTTGTACTTAAGTCGGCATTGTGCCTTTTGAATTTAATTCCGATGCAATTTCTGAGTTTAATCGTCATTAAGAAGGTCCAAGGTATACAGTAAATCTGAAGTGAAGCATCGGAATCTAAAACTGGACTCACAGGAGAGGTTCAAATCATAGAAAGTTAGAGTGTCAGTCCTTTTGTACTTAAGTCGTCATTGTGCCTTTTGTATTAAATTCGGATGCTATTTCTGTGTTTCATCGTCAATTCGAAGGTCCAAGGGATACAGTAAACCTGAAGTGAAGCATCGGAATCTAAAACTGGACTCACAGGAGAGGTTCAAATCATAGAAAGTGAGAGTGTCGGTCCTCTTGTACTTAAGTTGACATGGTGCCTTTAGTATTAAATTCGGATGCTATTTTTGTGTTTCATCGTCAATAAGAAGGTTCAAGGGATACAGTAAACCTGAAGTGAAGCATCGGAATCTAAAACTGGAGTCACAGGAGAGGTTCAAATCATAGAAAGTTAGTTTTTCAGTCCTCTTGTAGTTAAGTCGGTATTGTGCTTTTTCAATTTAATTCCGATGCAATTTCTGTGCTTCATCGTCAATAAGAAGGTAAAAGGGATACAGTCCACCTTAAGTGATGCATCGGAACCTTAAACTGGTATCACAGAAGAGGTTCAAATCATAGATAGTTAGAGAGTCAGTCCTCTTGTACTTAAGTCGGTATCGTGCCTTTTGTATAAAATTCGGATGCAATTTCTGTGTTTCATCGTCAATAAGTAGGTCCAAAGGATACAGTAAACCTGAAGTGAAGTATCGGAATCAGAAACTGGACTCACAGGAGAGCTTCAAATCATAGAAAGTTAGAGTGTCAGTCCTCTTGTACCTAAGTCGGCATTGTAAATTTTGAATTTAATTCCGATGCAATATCTGTGTTTCATCGTCAATAAGAAGGTCCAAGGTACACAGTAAACCTGAAGTGAAGCATTGGAATCTAAAACTGGACTTACAGGAGAGGTTCAAATCATAGAAAGTTAGATTGTCAGTCCTCATGTACGTAAGTCAGCATTGTGCCTTTAGAATTTAATTCCGATGCAGTTTCTGTGTTTCATTGTCAATAAGAAGGTCAAAGGTATATAGCAATCCTGAGGTGAAGCATCGGAATCTAAAACTGGACTCACAGGAGAGGTTCAAAACATAGAAACTGAGAGTGTCAGTCCTCTTGTACTTAAGTCGCCATTGTGCCTTTTGTAGTAAATTCGGATGCAATTTCTGTGTTTCATCGTCAATAAGAAGGTCCAAGGTATACAGGAAACCCGAAGTGAAGCATCGGAATCTAGCACTGGACTCACAGGAGAGGTTCAAATCGTAGAAAGTTAGAGTGTCAGACCTCTTGAACTTAAGTCGGCATTGTGCTTTTTGTATTAAATTAAAATGCAATTTCTGTGTTTCATTGTCAATAAGAAGGTCCAAGGTTTACAGTAAACCTGAAGTGAAGGATCGGAATCTAAAACAGGACTCTCAGGAGAGGTTCAAATCATAGAAAGTTAGAGTGTCAGTCCTTTTGTGCTTAAGTCGGCATTGTGCATTTTGTATTAAATTCGGATGCAATTTCTGTGTTTCTTCGTCAATAAGAAGGTCCAAGGGATACAGTAAACCTGAAGTGAAGTATCGGAATCTAAAACTGGACTCACAGGAGAGCTTGAAATCATAGAAAGTTAGAGTGTCAGTCCTCTTCTAGTTAAGTCGGCATTGTGCTTTTTCAATTTAATTCCGATGCAATTTCTGTGTTTCATCGCCAATAAGAAGGTCAGAGGTATACAGTTAACCTGAAGTGAAGCGTCGGAATCTATAACTGGTCTCACAGGAGAGGTTCAAATCATAGAAAGTTAAAGTGTCAGTCCTTTTGTGCTTAAGTCTGCATTGTGCATTTTGTATTAAATTCGGATGCAATTTCTGTGTTTCTTCGTCAATAAGAAGGTCCAAGGGATACAGTAAAACTGAAGTGAAGTATCGGAATCTAAAACTGGACTCACAGGAGAGCTTGAAATCATAGAAAGTTAGAGTGTCAGTCCTCTTGTACTTAAGTCGGCATTGTGCGTTTTGAATTTAATTCGGATGCAATTTCTGTGTTTCATCGTCAAAAAGAAGGTCCAAGGTATACAGGAAACCTGAAGTGAAGCATGGGAATCTAAAACTGGACTCACTGGAGAGGTTCAAATCATAGAAAGTTGGAGTGTCTGTCCTCTTGTTCTTAAGTCGGCATTGTGCCTTTTGAATTTAATTCCGATGCATTTTCTGTGTTTCATCGTCAATAAGAAGGTCCAAGGTATACAGTAAACCTGAAGTGAAGCATCGGAATCTAAAACTGGACTCACAGGAGAGGTTCAAATCATAGAAAGTTAGAGAATCCGTCCTCTTGTACTTAAGGCGGAATTGTGACTTTTGAATTTCATTCCGATGTAATTTCTGTGTTTCATTGTCAATAAGTAGGTCCAAGGTATACAGTAAACCTGAAGTGAAGCATCAGAATCTAAAACTGGACTCACAGTAGAGGTTGAAATCATAGAAAGTTAGAGTGTCAGTCCTCATGTACTTAAGTCGGCATTGTGCCTTTTGAATTTAATTCCGATGCAATTTCTGAGTTTAATCGTCATTAAGAAGGTCCAAGGTATACAGTAAATCTGAAGTGAAGCATCGGAATCTAAAACTGGACTCACAGGAGAGGTTCAAATCATAGAAAGTTAGAGTGTCAGTCCTTTTGTACTTAAGTCGTCATTGTGCCTTTTGTATTAAATTCGGATGCTATTTCTGTGTTTCATCGTCAATTCGAAGGTCCAAGGGATACAGTAAACCTGAAGTGAAGCATCGGAATCTAAAACTGGACTCACAGGAGAGGTTCAAATCATAGAAAGTGAGAGTGTCGGTCCTCTTGTACTTAAGTTGACATGGTGCCTTTAGTATTAAATTCGGATGCTATTTTTGTGTTTCATCGTCAATAAGAAGGTTCAAGGGATACAGTAAACCTGAAGTGAAGCATCGGAATCTAAAACTGGAGTCACAGGAGAGGTTCAAATCATAGAAAGTTAGTTTTTCAGTCCTCTTGTAGTTAAGTCGGTATTGTGCTTTTTCAATTTAATTCCGATGCAATTTCTGTGCTTCATCGTCAATAAGAAGGTAAAAGGGATACAGTCCACCTTAAGTGATGCATCGGAACCTTAAACTGGTATCACAGAAGAGGTTCAAATCATAGATAGTTAGAGTGTCAGTCCTCTTGTACTTAAGTCGGTATCGTGCCTTTTGTATAAAATTCGGATGCAATTTCTGTGTTTCATCGTCAATAAGTAGGTCCAAAGGATACAGTAAACCTGAAGTGAAGTATCGGAATCAGAAACTGGACTCACAGGAGAGCTTCAAATCATAGAAAGTTAGAGTGTCAGTCCTCTTGTACCTAAGTCGGCATTGTAAATTTTGAATTTAATTCCGATGCAATATCTGTGTTTCATCGTCAATAAGAAGGTCCAAGGTACACAGTAAACCTGAAGTGAAGCATTGGAATCTAAAACTGGACTTACAGGAGAGGTTCAAATCATAGAAAGTTAGATTGTCAGTCCTCATGTACGTAAGTCAGCATTGTGCCTTTAGAATTTAATTCCGATGCAATTTCTGTGTTTCATCGTCAATAAGAAGGTCAAAGGTATATAGCAATCCTGAGGTGAAGCATCGGAATCTAAAACTGGACTCACAGGAGAGGTTCAAAACATAGAAACTGAGAGTGTCAGTCCTCTTGTACTTAAGTCGCCATTGTGCCTTTTGTAGTAAATTCGGAGGCAATTTCTGTGTTTCATCGTCAATAAGAAGGTCCAAGGTATACAGGAAACCCGAAGTGAAGCATCGGAATCTAGCACTGGACTCACAGGAGAGGTTCAAATCGTAGAAAGTTAGAGTGTCAGACCTCTTGAACTTAAGTCGGCATCGTGCTTTTTGTATTAAATTAAAATGCAATTTCTGTGTTTCATTGTCAATAAGAAGGTCCAAGGTATACAGTAAACCTGAAGTGAAGGATCGGAATCTAAAACAGGACTCTCAGGAGAGGTTCAAATCATAGAAAGTTAGAGTGTCAGTCCTTTTGTGCTTAAGTCGGCATTGTGCATTTTGTATTAAATTCGGATGCAATTTCTGTGTTTCTTCGTCAATAAGAAGGTCCAAGGGATACAGTAAACCTGAAGTGAAGTATCGGAATCTAAAACTGGACTCACAGGAGAGCTTGAAATCATAGAAAGTTAGAGTGTCAGTCCTCTTCTAGTTAAGTCGGCATTGTGCTTTTTCAATTTAATTCCGATGCAATTTCTGTGTTTCATCGCCAATAAGAAGGTCAGAGGTATACAGTTAACCTGAAGTGAAGCGTCGGAATCTATAACTGGTCTCACAGGAGAGGTTCAAATCATAGAAAGTTAGAGTGTCAGTCCTTTTGTACATAAGACGGCATTCTGCATTTTGTATTAAATTCGGATGCAATTTCTGTGTTTCATCGCCAATAAGAATGTCCAAGGGATACAGTAAACCTGATGTGAAGCATCGGAATCTAAATTGGACTCACAGGAGAGGTTCAAATAGTAGAATGTTAGAGTGTCCGTTCTCTTGTACTTAAGTCGGCATCGTGCCTTTAGTATAAAATTCGGATGCAATTTCAGTGTTTCATCGTCAATAAGAAGGTCCAAAGGATAGAATAAACCTGAAGTGAAGTTTCGGAATCTAAAACTGGTCTCACAGGAGAGGTTCAAATCATAGAATGTTAGTGTGTCAGTCCTCTTGTACTTAAGTCGGCATTGTGCGTTTTGTTTTAAATTCGGATGCAATTTCCTTGTTTCATCGTCAACTTACAAGGTGCAAGGTATACAGTAAAACTGAAGTGGAGCATCGGAATCTAAAACTGGACTCACGGGAGAGGTTCAAATCATAGAAAGTGAGAGTGTCAGTCCTCTTGTATTTAGGTCGGCATTGAGCCTTTTGTGTTAAATTCGGATGCAATTTCTGTGTTTCATCGTCAATAAGAAGGTCAAGGTATACAGTAAACTTGAAGTGAAGCATCGGAATCTAAAACAGGACTCACAGGAGAGGTTCAAATCATAGAAAGTTAGAGTGTCAGTCCTCTTGTACTTAAGTCGCCATTTTGCATTTTGTATTAAATTCGGATGCAATTTCTGTGTTTCATCGTCAATAAGAAAGTCCAAGAGATACAGTAATGCTGAAGTGAAAAACCAGAATCTAAAACTGGACTCACAGGAGAGGTTCAAATCATGGAAAGTTAAAGTGTCAGTCTTCTAGTACTTAAGTCGTCATTGTGCCTTTTGTATTATATTCGGATACAATTTCTGTGTTTCATCGTCATTAAGAAGGTCTAAGCGATACAGTAAACCTGAATTGAAGCATCGGAATCTAAAACTGAACTGACAGGAGAGGTTCAAATCATAGAAAGTTAGAGTTCAATCCTCTTTTACTTAAGACGGCGTTGTGCCTTTGGTAATAAATTCGGATGCAATTTATGTGTTTCATCGTCAATAAGAAGGGCCAAGGGATGCACTAAACCTGAAGTGAAGCATCGGAATCTAAAACTGGACTCATAGGAGAGGTTCAAATCATAGAAATTTAGAGTGTCAGTCCTCTTGTACTTAAGTTGGCATTGTGTGTTTTGTATTAAATTCGGAAGCAATTTCTGTGTTTCATCGCCAATAAGAAGGTCCAAGGGATACAGTAAACTCGAAGTGAAGCATCGGAATCTAAAACAGACTCACAGGAGAGGTTCAAATCATAGAAAGTGAGAGTGTCAGTCCTTTTGTACTTAAGTCGGCATTGTGCCTTTTGTATTAAATTCGGATACAATTTCTGTGTTTCATTGTCAAAATGGAGGTCCAAGGTATACTGTGAACCTGATGTGTAGCATCAGAATCTAAAACTGGACTCACAGGAGAGGTTTAAATCAATGAAAGTTAGAGTGTCAGTCCTCTTGTACTTAAGGCGGCATTGTGCCTTTTGTATTAAATTCGGATGCAATTTCTGTGTATCATCGTCAATAACAAGGTCCAAGGGATACAGTAAACCTAAAGTGAAGCATCGGAATCTCAAACTGGACTCACAGAGGAGGTTCAAATCAGAGAAAGTTAGAGAGGCCGTCCTCTTGTACTTAAGTCGACATTGTGACGTTTGTATTAAATTCTGATGCAATTTCTGAGTTTCATCGTCAATAAGACGGTCCAAATTATACATTAAACCTGAAGTGAAGCATCGGAATACAAAACTGGACTCACAGCAGAGGTTCAAATCAATGAATGTTAGAGTGTCAGTCCTCTTGTACGTAAGTCGGCATCGTGCCTTTTGTATGAAATTCCGATGCAATTTCTGTGTTTCATCGTCAATATGAAGGTGCAAAGGATACAGTAAACCTGACGTGAAGTATCAGAATCTAAAACTGGTCTCACAGGAGAAGTTCAAATCATTTTAAAGTAAAGTGTCAGTCCTCTTGTACTTTAGTCGTCATGGTGCCTTTTGAATTAAATTCCGATGCAATTTCTGTGTTTCATCGTCAATAAGAAAGTCCAAGGGATACAGTAAACCTGAAGTGAAGCACCAGAATCTAAAACTGGTCTCACAGGAGAGGTTCAAATCATAGATAGTTAGAGTGTCAGTCCTCTTGTACCTAAGTCGGCATTGTAAATTTTGAATTTAATTCCGATGCAATTTCTGTGTTTCATCGTCAATAAGAAGGTCCAAGGTACACAGTAAACCTGAAGTGAACATTGGAATCTAAAACTGGACTCACAGGAGAGGTTCAAATCGTAGAAAGTTAGAGTGTCAGTCCTCATGTACGTAAGTCGGCATTGTGCCTTTAGAATTTAATTCCGATGCAATTTCTGTGTTTCATCGTCAATAAGAAGGTCAAAGGTAAATAGCAATCCTGAGGTGAAGCATCGGAATCTAAAACTTTACTCACAGGAGAGGTTCAAATCATAGAAAGTGAGAGTGTCAGTCCTCTTGTACTTAAGTCGCCATTGTGAATTTTGTAGTAAATTCGGATGCAATTTCTTTGTTTCATCGTCAATAAGAAGGTCCAAGGTATACAGGAAGCCCGAAGTGAAGCATCGGAACCTAAAACTGGACTCACAGGAGAGTTTCAAATCGTAGAAAGTTAGAGTGTCAGTCCTCTTGTACTTAAGTCGGCATTGTGCCTTTTGTATTAAATTAGGATGCAATTTCTGTGTTTCATCGTCAATAAGAAGGTCGAAGGTATACAGTTAACCTGAAGTGAAGCATCGGAATCTAAAACTGGACTGTCAGGAGAATTTCAAATCATAGAAAGTTAGAGTGTCAGTCCTCCTGTACTTAAGCCGGCATTGTGCCTTTTGAATTTAATTCCGATGCATTTTCTGTGCTTCATCGTCAATAAGAAAGTCCATGGTATACTGTAAACCTGAAGTGAAGCATCGGAATCTAAAACTGGACTCACTGGAGAGGATCAAATCATAGAAAGTTGGAGTGTCGGTCCTCTTGTACTTAAGTCGGCATTGTGCCTTTTGAATTTAATTCCGATGCATTTTCTGTGCTTCATCGTCAATAAGAAGGTCCATGGTATACGGTAAACCTGAAGTGAAGCATCGGAACCTAAAACTGGTATCACAGAAGAGGTTCAAATCATAGATAGTTAGAGTGTCAGTCGTCTTGTACTTAGGTCGGCATTGAGCCTTTTGTGTTAATTCGGATGCAATTTCTGTGTTTCATCGTCAATAAGAACGTCAAGGTATACAGTAAACCTGAAGTGAAGCATCGGAATCTAAACCAGGACTCACAGGAGAGGTTCAAATCATAGAAAGTTAGAGTGTCAGTCCTCTTGTACTTAAGTCGGCATTTTGCCTTTTGTATTAAATTCGGATGCAATTTCTTTGCTTCATCGTCAATAAGAAAGTCCAAGGGATACAGTAAACCTGAAGTGAAGCACCAGAATCTAAAACTGGTCTCTCAGGAGAGGTTCAAATCATAGAAAGTTAAAGTGTCAGTCCTTTTGTGCTTAAGTCTGCATTGTGCATTTTGTATTAAATTCGGATGCAATTTCTGTGTTTCTTCGTCAATAAGAAGGTCCAAGGGATACAGTAAAACTGAAGTGAAGTATCGGAATCTAAAACTGGACTCACAGGAGAGCTTGAAATCATAGAAAGTTAGAGTGTCAGTCCTCTTGTACTTAAGTCGGCATTGTGCCTTTTGAATTTAAATCGGATGCAATTTCTGTGTTTCATCGTCAAAAAGAAGGTCCAAGGTATACAGGAAACCTGAAGTGAAGCATGGGAATCTAAAACTGGACTCACTGGAGAGGTTCAAATCATAGAAAGTTGGAGTGTCTGTCCTCTTGTTCTTAAGTCGGCATTGTGCCTTTTGAATTTAATTCCGATGCATTTTCTGTGTTTCATCGTCAATAAGAAGGTCCAAGGTATACAGTAAACCTGAAGTGAAGCATCGGAATCTAAAACTGGACTCACAGCAGAGGTTCAAATCATAGAAAGTTAGAGAATCCGTCCTCTTGTACTTAAGGCGGAATTGTGACTTTTGAATTTCATTCCGATGTAATTTCTGTGTTTCATTGTCAATAAGTAGGTCCAAGGTATACAGTAAACCTGAAGTGAAGCATCGGAATCTAAAACTGGACTCACAGTAGAGGTTGAAATCATAGAAAGTTAGAGTGTCAGTCCTCTTGTACTTAAGTCGGCATTGTGCATTTTGAATTTAATTCCGATGCAATTTCTGAGTTTAATCGTCATTAAGAAGGTCCAAGGTATACAGTAAATCTGAAGTGAAGCATCGGAATCTAAAACTGGACTCACAGGAGAGGTTCAAATCATAGAAAGTTAGAGTGTCAGTCCTCTTGTACTTAAGTCGTCATTGTGCCTTTTGTATTAAATTCGGATGCTATTTCTGTGTTTCATCGTCAATTCGAAGGTCCAAGGGATACAGTAAACCTGAAGTGAAGCATCGGAATCTAAAACTGGACTCACAGGAGAGGTTCAAATCATAGAAAGTGAGAGTGTCGGTCCTCTTGTACTTAAGTTGACATGGTGCCTTTAGTATTAAATTCGGATGCTATTTTTCTGTTTCATCGTCAATAAGAAGGTTCAAGGGATGCAGTAAACCTGAAGTGAAGCATCGGAATCTAAAACTGGAGTCACAGGAGAGGTTCAAATCATAGAAAGTTAGTTTTTCAGTCCTCTTGTAGTTAAGTCGGTATTGTGCTTTTTCAATTTAATTCCGATGCAATTTCTGTGCTTCATCGTCAATAAGAAGGTAAAAGGGATACAGTCCACCTTAAGTGATGCATCGGAACCTAAAACTGGTATCACAGAAGAGGTTCAAATCATAGATAGTTAGAGTGTCAGTCCTCTTGTACCTAAGTCGGCATTGTAAATTTTGAATTTAATTCCGATGCAACATCTGTGTTTCATCGTCAATAAGAAGGTCCAAGGTACACAGTAAACCTGAAGTGAAGCATTGGAATCTAAAACTGGACTCACAGGAGAGGTTCAATTCATAGAAAGTTAGATTGTCAGTCCTCATGTACGTAAGTCAGCATTGTGCCTTTAGAATTTAATTCCGATGCAATTTCTGTGTTTCATCGTCAATAAGAAGGTCAAAGGTATATAGCAATCCTGAGGTGAAGCATCGGAATCTAAAACTGGACTCACAGGAGAGGTTCAAAACATAGAAACTGAGAGTGTCAGTCCTCTTGTACTTAAGTCGCCATTGTGCCTTTTGTAGTAAATTCGGATGCAATTTCTGTGTTTCATCGTCAATAAGAAGGTCCAAGGTATACAGGAAACCCAAAGTGAAGCATCGGAATCTAGCCCTGGACTCACAGGAGAGGTTCAAATCGTAGAAAGTTAGAGTGTCAGACCTCTTGAACTTAAGTCGGCATTGTGCTTTTTGTATTAAATTAAAATGCAATTTCTGTGTTTCATCGTCAATAAGAAGGTCCAAGGTATACAGTAAACCTGAAGTGAAGCATCGGAATCTAAAACTGGACTCTCAGGAGAGGTTCAAATCATAGAAAGTTAGAGTGTCAGTCCTTTTGTGCTTAAGTCGGCATTGTGCATTTTGTATTAAATTCGGATGCAATTTCTGTGTTTCTTCGTCAATAAGAAGGTCCAAGGGATACAGTAAACCTGAAGTGAAGTATCGGAATCTAAAACTGGACTCACAGGAGAGGTTGAAATCATAGAAAGTTAGAGTGTCAGTCCTCTTCTACTTAAGTCGGCATTGTGCCTTTTGAATTTAATTCGGATGCAATTTCTGTGTTTCATCGTCAAAAAGAAGGTGCAAGGTATACAGGAAACCTGAAGTGAAGCATCGGAATCTAAAACTGGACTCACTGGAGAGGTTCAAATCATAGAAAGTTGGAGTGTCGGTCCTCTTGTACTAAAGTCGGCATTGTGCCTTTTCAATTTAATCCCGATGCATTTTCTGTGCTTCATCGTCAATAAGAGGGTCCAAGGTATACAGTAAACCTGAAGTGAACCATTGGAATCTAAAACTGGACTCACAGGAGAGGTTCAAATCTTAGAAAGTTAGAGTATCCGTCCTCTTGTACTAAAGGCGGCATTGCGACTTTTGAATTTAATTCCGATGTAATTTCTGTGTTTCATCGTCAATAAGAAGGTCCAAGGTATACAGTAAACCAGAAGTGAAGCATCGGAATCTAAAACTTGACTCACAGTAGAGGTTGAAATCATAGAAAGTTAGAGTGTCAGTCCTCTTGTACTTAAGGCCGCATTGTGCCTTTTGAATTTAATTCCGATGCAATTTCTGAGTTTCATCGTCATTAAGAAGGTCCAAGGTATACAGTAAATCTGAAGTGGAGCATCAGAATCTAAAACTGGACTCACAGGAGAGGTCCAAATCATAGAAAGTTAAGGTGTCAGTCCTCTTGTACTTAAGTCGCCATTGTGCCTTTTGTATTAAATTCGGATGCTATTTCTGTGTTTCATCGTCAATAAGAAGGTCCAAGGGACACAGTAAACCTGAAGTGAAGCATCGGAATCTAAAACTGGACTCACAGGAGAGGTTCAAATCATAGAAAGTGAGAGTGTCGGTCCTGTTGTACTTAAGTCGACATGGTGCCTTTTGTATTAAATTCCGATGCTATTTTTGTGTTTCATCGTCAATAAGAAGGCTCAAGGGATACAGTAAACCTGAAGTGAAGCATCGGAATCTAAAACTGGAGTCACATGAGAGGTTCAAATCATAGAAAGTTAGAGTGTCAGTCCTCTTCTAGTTAAGTCGGCATTGTGCTTTCTCAATTTAATTCCGATGCAATTTCTGTGTTTCATCGCCAATAAGAAGGTCAGAGGTATACAGTTAACCTGAAGTGAAGCGTCGGAATCTATAACTGGTCTCACAGGAGAGGTTCAAATCATAGAAAGTTAGAGTGTCAGTCCTTTTGTACATAAGACGGCATTCTGCATTTTGTATTAAATTCGGATGCAATTTCTGTGTTTCATCGCCAATAAGAATGTCCAAGGGATACAGTAAACCTGATGTGAAGCATCGGAATCTAAAACTGGACTCACAGGAGAGGTTCAAATCGTAGAACGTTAGAGTGTCAGTTCTCTTGTACTTAAGTCGGCATCGTGCCTTTAGTATAAAATTCGGATGCAATTTCAGTGTTTCATCGTCAATAAGAAGGTCCAAAGGATAGAATAAACCTGAAGTGAAGTTTCGGAATCTAAAACTGGTCTCACAGGAGAGGTTCAAATCATTGAATGTTAGTGTGTCAGTCCTCTTGTACTTAAGTCGGCATTGTGCGTTTTGTTTTAAATTCGGATGCAATTTCCTTGTTTCATCGTCAACTTACAAGGTGCAAGGTATACAGTAAAACTGAAGTGGAGCATCGGAATCTAAAACTGGACTCACGGGAGAGGTTCAAATCATAGAAAGTGAGAGTGTCAGTCCTCTTGTATTTAGGTCGGCATTGAGCCTTTTGTGTTAAATTCGGATGCAATTTCTGTGTTTCATCGTCAATAAGAAGGTCAAGGTATACAGTAAACTTGAAGTGAAGCATCGGAATCTAAAACTGGACTCATAGGAGAGGTTCAAATCATAGAAATTTAGAGTGTCAGTCCTCTTGTACTTAAGTTGGCATTGTGTGTTTTGTATTAAATTCGGAAGCAATTTCTGTGTTTCATCGCCAATAAGAAGGTCCAAGGGATACAGTAAACTCGAAGTGAAGCATCGGAATCTAAAACTGGACTCACAGGAGAGGTTCAAATCATAGAAAGTGAGAGTGTCAGTCCTTTTGTTCTTAAGTCGGCATTGTGCCTTTTGTATTAAATTCGGATACAATTTCTGTGTTTCATTGTCAAAATGGAGGTCCAAGGTATACTGTGAACCTAATGTGTAGCATCAGAATCTAAAACTGGACTCACAGGAGAGGTTTAAATCAATGAAAGTTAGAGTGTCAGTCCTCTTGTACTTAAATGCGGCATTGTGCCTTTTGTATTAAATTCGGATGCAATTTCTGTGTATCATCGTTAATAACAAGGTCCAAGGGATACAGTAAACCTAAAGTGAAGCATCGGAATCTCAAACTGGACTCACAGAGGAGGTTCAAATCATAGAATGTTAGAGTGGCTGTCCTCTTGTACTTAAGTCGACATTGTGACGTTTGTATTAAATTCTGATGCAATTTCTGAGTTTCATCGTCAATAAGACGGTCCAAATTATACAATAAACCTGAAGTGAAGCATCGGAATATAAAACTGGACTCACAGCAGAGGTTCAAATCAATGAATGTTAGAGTGTCAGTCCTCTTGTACGTAAGTCGGCATCGTGCCTTTTGTATAAAATTCCGATGCAATTTCTGTGTTTCATCGTCAATATGAAGGTGCAAAGGATACAGTAAACCTGACGTGAAGTATCAGAATCTAAAACTGGTCTCACAGGAGAAGTTCAAATCATTTTAAAGTAAAGTGTCAGTCCTCTTGTACTTTAGTCGTCATTGTGCCTTTTGAATTAAATTCCGATGCAATTTCTGTGTTTCATCGTCAATAAGAAAGTCCAAGGGATACAGTAAACCTGAAGTGAAGCACCAGAATCTAAAACTGGTCTCACAGGAGAGGTTCAAATCATAGAAAGTTAGAGTGTCAGTCCTTTTGTGCTTAAGTCGGCATTGTGCCTGTTGTATTAAATTCGGATGCAATTTCTGTGTTTCTTCGTCAATAAGAAGATCCAAGGGATACAGTAAACCTGAAGTGAAGTATCGGAATCTAAAACTAGACTCACAGGAGAGGTTCAAATCATAGAAAGTTAGAGTGTCAGTCCTGTTGTACTTAAGTCGGCATTGTGCATTTTGAATTTAATTCGGATGTAATTTCTGTGTTTCATCGTAAAAAAGAAGGTCCAAGGTATACAGGAAACCTGAAGTGAAGCATCGGAATCTAAAACTGGACTCACTGGAGAGGTTCAAATCATAGAAAGTTGGAGTGTCGGTCCTCTTGTACTGAAGTCGGCATTGTGCCTTTTGAATTTTATTCCGATGCATTTTCTTTGCTTCATCGTCAATAAGAAGGTCCAAGGTATACAGTAAACCTGAAGTGAAGCATCGGAAATCTAAACCTGGACTCATAGGAGAGGTTCAAATCATAGAAAGTAAGAGTGTCAGTCCTCTTGTACTTAGGTCGGCATTGAGCCTTTTGTGTTGAATTCGGATCCAATTTCTGTGTTTCATCGTCAATAAGAAGGTCAAGGTATACAGTAAACCTAAAGTGAAGCATCGGAGTCTAAAACAGGACTCACAGGAGAGGTTCAAATCATAGAAAGTTACAGTGTCAGTCCTCTTGTACTTAAGTCGGGATTTTGATTTTTGTATTAAATTCGGATGCAATTTCTGTGTTTCAACGTCAATAAGAAATTCCAAGGGATACAGTAAACCTGAAGTAAAGCACCAGAATCTAAAACTGGTCTCACAGGAGAGGTTCAAATCATAGAAAGTTAGAGTGTCAGTCCTTTTGTGCTTAAGTCGGCATTTTGCCTTTTGTATTAAATTGGGATGCAATTTCTGTGTTTCTTCGTCAATAAGAAGGTCCGAGGAATACAGTAAACCTGAAGTGAAGTATCGGAATCTAAAACTGGACTCACAGGAGAGGTTGAAATCATAGAAAGTTAGAGTGTCAGTCCTCTTGTACTTAAGTCGGCATTGTGCCTTTTGAATTTAATTCCGATGCAATTTCTGAGTTTCATCGTCATTAAGAAGGTCCAAGGTATACAGTAAACCTGAAGTGAAGCATCGGAATCTAAAACTGGACTCACAGGAGAGGTTCAAATCATAGAAAGTTAGAGTGTCAGTCCTCTTGTACTTAAGTCGTCATTTTGCCTTTTGTATTAAATTCGGATGCAATTTCTGTGTTTCATCGTCAATAAGAAGGTCCAAGGGATACAGTAAACCTGAAGTAAAGCATTGGAGTCTGAAACTGGACTCACAGGAGAGGTTCAAATCATAGAAAGTGAGAGTGTCGGTCCTCTTGTACTTAAGTCGACATGGTGCCTTTTGTATTAAATTCGGATGCTATTTTTGTGTTTCATCGTCATTAAGAAGGTCCAAGGTATACAGTAAACCTGAAGTGAAAAACCAGAATCTAAAACTGGACTCACA
Source organism: Schistocerca piceifrons (assembly GCF_021461385.2). Classification (NCBI taxonomy): domain Eukaryota; kingdom Metazoa; phylum Arthropoda; class Insecta; order Orthoptera; family Acrididae; genus Schistocerca; species Schistocerca piceifrons. The sequence goes on along the minus strand of NW_025728153.1, from coordinate 16,432 downwards.
GGAGAGGTTCAAATCATAGAAAGTTAGAGTGTCAGTCCTCTTGTACTTAAGTCGCCATTTTGCATTTTGTATTAAATTCGGATGCAATTTCTGTGTTTCATCGTCAATAAGAAAGTCCAAGGGATACAGTAAACCTGAAGTGAAAAACCAGAATCTAATACTGGACTCACAGGAGAGGTTCAAATCATGGAAAGTTAAAGTGTCAGTCTTCTAGTACTTAAGTCGTCATTGTGCCTTTTGTATTAAATTCGGATACAATTTCTGTGTTTCATCGTCATTAAGAAGGTCTAAGCGATACAGTAAATCTGAATTGAAGCATCGGAATCTAAAACTGAACTGACAGGAGAGGTTAAAATCATAGAAAGTTAGAGTTCAATCGTCTTTTACTTAAGACGGCGTTGTGCCTTTGGTAATAAATTCGGATGCAATTTATGTGTTTCATCGTCAATAAGAAGGGCCAAGGGATGCACTAAACCTGAAGTGAAGCATCGGAATCTAAAACTGGACTCATAGGAGAGGTTCAAATCATAGAAATATAGAGTGTCAGTCCTCTTGTACTTAAGTTGGCATTGTGTGTTTTGTATTAAATTCGGAAGCAATTTCTGTGTTTCATCGCCAATAAGAAGGTCCAAGGGATACAGTAAACTCGAAGTGAAGCATCGGAATCTAAAACTGGACTCACAGGAGAGGTTCAAATCATAGAAAGTGAGAGTGTCAGTCCTTTTGTACTTAAGTCGGCATTGTGCATTTTGTATTAAATTCGGATACAATTTCTGTGTTTCATTGTCAAAATGGAGGTCCAAGGTATACTGTGAACCTGATGTGTAGCATCAGAATCTAAAACTGGACTCACAGAGGAGGTTCAAATCATAGAAAGTTAGAGTGGCCGTCCTCTTGTACTTAAGTCGACATTGTGACGTTTGTATTAAATTCTGATGCAATTTCTGAGTATCATCGTCAATAAGACGGTCCAAGGTATACATTAAACCTGAAGTGAAGCATCGGAATATAAAACTGGACTCACAGCAGAGGTTCAAATCAATGAATGTTAGAGTGTCAGTCCTCTTGTACGTAAGTCGGCATCGTGCCTTTTGTATAAAATTCCGATGCAATTTCTGTGTTTCATCGTCAATATGAAGGTGCAAAGGATACAGTAAACCTGACGTGAAGTATCAGAATCTAAAACTGGTCTCACAGGAGAAGTTCAAATCATTTTAAAGTAAAGTGTCAGTCCTCTTGTACTTTAGTCGTCATTGTGCCTTTTGAATTAAATTCCGATGCAATTTCTGTGTTTCATCGTCAATAAGAAAGTCCAAGGGATACAGTAAACCTGAAGTGAAGCACCAGAATCTAAAACTGGTCTCACAGGAGAGGTTCAAATCATGGAAAGTTAGTGTGGTGTCACCGCCAGACACCACACTTGCTAGGTGGTAGTTTAAATCGGCCGCGGTCCATGTAGTACATGTCGGACCCGCGTGTCGCCACTGTGATCGCAGACCTAGCGCCACCACCAAGGCAGGTCTCGTGATACGAGAGTGGACTCGACCCCAGTTGTACGAGAACCAAGCTACCGCCCAGTTGTATGCGAACCTAGCTATCGCCCAGTTGTATGAAGCCTTTCTCTCTCATTAGCCGAGAGACAGAATAGCCATCAGCTAAGTTAATGGCTACGAACTAGCAAGGAGCCATTTGTATCAGTGCCTATAGCTTACGAGTATTCAAGAGAGATGTATTCTAAGGAATAAAGAAAAGATAAGTAAAAAGCATCTACATACTTTTCTTCTTATTCATTCATGAGTTCTCGTGTTCCAGACTTCACGCCCGTCTGCCTTAGTCTAGCGTGCTTTTCTTTTGGCTACTACCGTGTGGCGTAACAGTCTTGTTACGTCACTACAGATAGAGTGTCAGTCCTTTTGTACTTAAGTAGGCATTTTGCCTTTTTTATTGAATTCGGATGCAATTTCTGTGTTTCATCGTCAAAAAGAAGGTCCAAGGTATACAGTGAACCTGATGTGAAGCATTGGAATCTAAAACTAGACTCACAGGAGAGGTTCAAATCATAGAAAGTTAGAGTGTCAGTCCTCTAGTACTTAAGTCGGCATTGTGCGTTTTTTTTTAAATTCGGATGCAATTTCCTTGTTTCATCGTCAACTTACAAGGTGCAAGGTATACAGTAAAACTGAAGTGGAGCATCGGAATCTAAATCTGGACTCATAGGAGAGTTGCAAATCATAGAAATTTAGAGTGTCAGTCCTCTTGTACTTAAGTTGGCATTGTGTGTTTTGTATTAAATTCGGAAGCAATTTCTGTGTTTCATCGCCAATAAGAAGGTCCAAGGGATACAGTAAACTCGAAGTGAAGCATCGGAATCTAAAACTGGACTCACAGGAGAGGTTCAAATCATAGAAAGTGAGAGTGTCAGTCCTTTTGTACTTAAGTCGGCATTGTGCCTTTTTTATTAAATTCGGAAGCAATTTCTGTGTTTCATCGCCAATAAGAAGGTCCAAGGGATACAGTAAACTCGAAGTGAAGCATCAGAATCTAAAACTGGACTCACAGGAGAGGTTTAAATCAATGAAAGTTAGAGTGTCAGTCCTCTTGTACTTAAGGCGGCATTGTGCCTTTTGTATTAAATTCGGATGCGATTTCTGTGTATCATCGTCAATAAGAAGGTCCAAGGATACAGTAAACCTAAAGTGAAGCATCGGAATCTCAAACTGGACTCACAGAGGAGGTTCAAATCATAGAAAGTTAGAGTGGCCGTCCTCTTGTACTTAAGTCGACATTGTGACGTTTGTATTAAATTCTGATGCAATTTCTGAGTTTCATCGTCAATAAGACGGTCCAAGGTATACATTAAACCTGAGGTGAAGCATCGGAATATAAAACTGGACTCACAGCAGAGGTTCAAATCAATGAAAGTTAGAGTGTCAGTCCTCTTGTACTTAAGTCGGCATCGTGCCTTTTGTATAAAATTCGGATGCAATTTCTGTGTTTCATCGTCAATATGAAGGTCCAAAGGATACAGTAAACCTGACGTGAAGTATCAGAATCTAAAACTGGTCTCACAGGAGAAGTTCAAATCATAGAAATTTAGAGTGTCAGTCCTCTTGTACTTAAGTTGGCATTGTGTGATTTGTATTAAATTCAAATGCAATTTCTGTGTTTCATCACCAATAAGAAGGTCCAAGGTATACTGTAAACCTGAAGTGAAGCATCGGATCTAAAACTGGACTCACAGGAGAGGTTCAAATCATAGAATGTGAGAATGTCAGTCCTCTTGTTCTTAGGTCGGCATTGAGCCTTTTGTGTTAAATTGGGATGCAATTTCTGTGTTTCATCGCCAATAACACGGTCAGAGGTATAAAGTTAACCTGAAGTGAAGCACCAGAATCTAAAACTGGTCTCACAGGAGAGGTTCAAATCATAGAAAGTTAGAGTGTCAGTCCTTTTGTGCTTAAGTCGGCATTGTGCCTTTTGAATTGAATTTGGATGTAATTTCTGTGTTTCATCGTAAAAAAGAAGGTCCAAGGTATACAGGCAACCTGAAGTGAAGCATCGGAATCTAAAACTGGACTTACTGGAGAGGTTCAAATCATAGAAAGTTGGAGTGTCGGTCCTCTTGTACTTAAGTCGGCATTGTGCCTTTTGAATTTAATTCCAATGCATTTTCTTTGCTTCATCGTCAATAAGAAGGTCCAAGGTATACAGTAAACCTGAAGTGAAGCATCGGAATCTAAAACTGGACTCATAGGAGAGGTTCAAATCATAGAAAGTTAGAGTGTCAGTCCTCTTGTACTTAAGTCGTCATTTTGCCTTTTGTATTAAATTCGGATGCAATTTCTGTGTTTCATCTTCAATAACAAGGTCCAAGGTATACAGGCAACCTGAAGTGAAGCATCGGAATCTAAAACTGGACTCACAGGAGAGGTTCAAATCATAGAAAGTGAGAGTGTCGGTCCTCTTGTACTAAAGTCGACATGGTGCCTTTTGTATTAAATTCGGATGCTATTTTTGTGCTTCATCGTCAATAAGAAGGTCCAAGGGATACAGTAAACCTGAAGTGAAGCATCGGAATCTAAAACTAGACTCAGAGGAGAGGTTCAAATCATCGAAAATTAGAGTGTCAGTCCTCTTGTACTTAAGTCGGTATCGTGCCTTTTGTATAAAATTTGGATGCAATTTCTGTGTTTCATCGTCAATAAGTAGGTCCAAAGGATACAGTAAACCTGACGTGAAGTATCAGAATCTAAAACTGGTCTCACAGGAGAAGTTCAAATCATTTTAAAGTAAAGTGTCAGTCCTCTTGTACTTTAGTCGTCAATGTGCCTTTTTGTACTTAAGTCTGCATTGTGCATTTTTTATTAAATTCGGATGCAATTTCTGTGTTTAATCGTCAAAAAGAAGGTCCAAGGTATACAGTAAACCTGAAGTGAAGCATCGGAATCTAAAACTGGACTCACAGGAGAGGTTCAAATCATAGAAATTTCGAGTGTCAGTCCTCTTGTACTTAAGTTGGCATTGTGTGATTTGTATTAAATTCGAATGCAATTTCTGTGTTTCATCGCCAATAAAAAGGTCCAAGGTATACTGTAAACCTGAAGTGAAGGATCGGAATCTAAAACTGGACTCACAGGAGAGGTTCAAATCATAGAAAGTGAGAGTGTCTGTCCTCTTGTTCTTAGGTCGGCATTGAGCCTTTTGTGTTAAATTGGGATGCAATTTCTGTGTTACATCGTCAATAAGAAGGTCAAGGAAGACAGTAAACATGAAGTGAAGCATCGGAATCTAAAACAGGACTCACAGGAGAGGTTCAAATCATAGAAAGTTAGAGTGTCAGTCCTCTTGTACTTAAGTCGGCAATTTGCCTTTTGTATTAAATTCGGATGCAATTTCTGTGTTTCATCGTCAATAAGAAAATCCAAGGGATTCAGTAAACCTGAAGTGAAGCACCAGAATCAAAAACTGGTCTCACAGGAGAGGTTCAAATCATAGAAAGTTAGAGTGTCAGTCCTTTTGTGCTTAAGTCGGCATTGTGCCTTTTGAATTTAATTCGGATGTAATTTCTGTGTTTAATCGTAAAAAAGAAGGTCCAAGGTATACAGGAAACCTGAAGTGAAGCATCGGAATCTAAAACTGGACTCACTGGAGAGGTTCAAATCATAGAAAGTTGGAGTGTCGGTCCTCTTGTACTTAAGTCGACATTGTGCCTTTTGAATTTAATTCCAATGCATTTTCTTTGCTTCATCGTCAATAAGAAGGTCCAAGGTATTCAGTAAACCTGAAGTGAAGCATCGGAATCTAAAACTGGACTCATAGGAGAGGTTCAAATCATAGAAAGTAAGAGTGTCAGTCCTCTTGTACTTAGGTCGGCATTGAGCCTTTTGTGTTGAATTCGTATGAAATTTCTTTGTTTCATCGTCAATAAGAAAGTCAAGGTATACAGTAAACCTGAAGTGAAGCATCGGAATCTAAAACAGGACTCACAGGAGAGGTTCAAATCATAGAAAGTTAGAGTGTCAGTCCTCTTGTACTTAAATCGGCATTTTGCCTTTTGTATTAAATTCGGATGCAATTTCTGTGTCTCATCGTCAATAAGAAATACCAAGGGATACAGTAAACCTGAAGTGAAGCACCAGAATCTAAAACTGGTCTCACAGGAGAGGTTCAAATCATAGAAACTTGGAGTGTCAGTCCTTTTGTGCTTAAGTCGGCATTGTGCCTTTTGTATTAAATTCGGATGCAATTTCTGTGTTTCTTCGTCAATAAGAAGGTCCAAGGAATACAGTAAACCTGAAGTGAAGTATCGGAATCTAAAACTGGACTCACAGGAGAGGTTGAAATCATAGATAGTTAGAGTGTCAGTCCTCTTGTACTTAAGTCGGCATTGTGCTTTTTGAATTTAATTCCGATGCAATTTCTGTGCTTCATCGTCAATAAGAAGGTAAAAGGGATACAGTCCACCTTGAGTGATGCATCGGAACCTAAAACTGGTATCACAGAAAGGTTCAAATCATAGATAGTTAGAGTGTCAGTCCTCTTGTACTTAAGTCGGTATCGTGCCTTTTGTATAAAATTTGGATGCAATTTCTGTGTTTCATCGTCAATAAGAAGGTCCAAAGGATACAGTAAACCTGAAGTGAAGTATCGGAATCTGAAACTGGACTCACAGGAGAGGTTCAAATCATAGAAAGTTAGAGTGTCAGTCCTCTTGCACCTAAGTCGGCATTGTACATTTTGAATTTAATTCCGATGCAATTTCTGTGTTTCATCGTCAATAAGAAGGTGCAAGGTACACAGTATACCTGAAGTGAAGCATTGGAATCTAAAACTGGACTCACAGGAGAGGTTCAAATCATAGAAAGTTAGAGTGTCAGTTCTCTTGTACTGAAGTCGGCAATTTGCCTTTTGTATTAAATTCGGATGCAATTTCTGTGTTTCATCGTCAATACGAAAATCCATCGGATATTGTAAACTTGAAGTGAAGCACCAGAATCAAAAACTTTTCTCACAGGAGAGGTTCAAATCATAGAAATTTAGAGTGTCAGTCCTCTTGTACTTAAGTTGGCATTGTGTGATTTGTATTAAATTCGAATGCAATTTCTGTGTTTCATCGCCAATAAGAAGGTCCAAGGTATACTGTAAACCTGAAGTGAAGCATCGGAGTCTAAAACTGGACTCACAGGAGAGGTTCAAATCATAGAAGGTGAGAGTGTCAGTCCTCTTGTTCTTAGGTCGGCATTGAGCCTTTTGTGTTAAATTGGGATGCAATTTCTGTGTTACATCGTCAATAAGAAGGTCAAGGAATACAGTAAACCTGAAGTGAAGCATCGGATTCTAAAACAGGACTCACAGGAGAGGTTCAAATCATAGAAAGTTAGAGTGTCAGTCCTCTTGTACTTAAGTCGGCAGTTTGCCTTTTGTATTAAATTCGGATGCAATTTCTGTGTTTCATCGTCAATAAGAAAATCCAAGGGATACAGTAAACCTGAAGTGAAGCACCAGAATCTAAAACAGGTCTCACAGGAGAGGTTCAAATCATAGAAAGTTAGAGTGTCAGTCCTTTTGTGCTTAAGTCGGCATTGTGCCTTTTGAATTTAATTTGGATGTAATTTCTGTGTTACATCGTCAATAAGAAGGTCCAAGGTATACAGGAAACCTGAAGTGAAGCATCGGAATCTAAAACTGGACTCACTGGAGAGGTTCAAATCATAGAAAGTTGGAGTGTCGGTCCTCTTGTACTTAAGTAGGCATTGTGCCTTTTGAATTTAATTCCAATGCATTTTCTTTGCTTCATCGTCAATAAGAAGGTCCAAGGTATACAGTAAACCTGAAGTTAAGCATCGGAATCTAAAACTGGACTCATAGGAGAGGTTCAAATCATAGAAAGTAAGAGTGTCAGTCCTCATGTACTTAGGTCGGCATTGAGCCTTTTGTGTTGAATTCGGATGCAATTTCTGTGTTTCATCGTCAATAAGAAGGTCAAGGTATACAGTAAACCTGAAGTGAAGCATCGGAATCTAAAACAGGACTCACAGGAGAGGTTCAAATCATAGAAAGTTAGAGTGTCAGTCCTCTTGTACTTAAGTCGGCATTTTGCCTTTTGTATTAAATTCGGATGCAATTTCTGTGTCTCATCGTCAATAAGAAAGACCAAGGGTTACAGTAAACCTGAAGTGAAGCACCAGAATCTAAAACTGGTCTCACAGGAGAGGTTCAAATCATAGAAAGTTGGAGTGTCAGTCCTTTTGTGCATAAGTCGGCATTGTGCCTTTTGTATTAAATTCGGATGCAATTTCTGTGTTTCTTCGTCAATAAGGAGGTCCAAGGAATACAGTAAACCTGAAGTGAAGTATCGGAAACTAAAACTGGACTCACAGGAGAGGTTGAAATCATAGAAAGTTAGAGTGTCAGTCCTCTTGTACTTAAGTCGGCATTGTGCCTTTTGAATTTAATTCCGATGCAATTTCTGAGTTTCATCGTCATTAAGAAGGTCCAAGGTATACAGTAAACCCGAAGTGAAGCATCGGAATCTAAAACTGGACTCACAGGAGAGGTTCAAATCATAGAAAGTTAGAGTGTCAGTCCTCTTGTACTTAAGTCGTCATTGTGCCTTTTGTATTAAATTCGGATGCAATTTCTGTGTTTCATCTTCAATAACAAGGTCCAAGGGATACAGTAAACCTGAAGTGAAGCATCGGAATCTGACACTGGACTCACAGGAGAGGTTCAAATCATAGAAAGTGAGAGTGTCGGTCCTCTTGTACTTAAGTCGACATGGTGCCTTTTGTATTAAATTCGGATGCTATTTTTGTGTTTCATCGTCAATAAGAAGGTCCAAGGGATACAGTAAACCTGAAGTGAAGCATCGGAATCTAAAACTAGACTCAGAGGAGAGGTTCAAATCATCGAAAATTAGAGTGTCAGTCCTCTTGTACTTAAGTCGGCATTGTGCTTTTTGAATTTAATTCCGATGCAATTTCTGTGCTTCATCGTCAATAAGAAGGTAAAAGGGATACAGTCCACCTTAAGTGATGCATTGGAACCTAAAACTGGTATCACAGAAAGGTTCAAATCATAGATAGTTAGAGTGTCAGTCCTCTTGTACTTAAGTCGGTATCGTGCCTTTTGTATAAAATTTGGATGCAATTTCTGTGTTTCATCGTCAATAAGTAGGTCCAAAGGATACTGTAAACCTGACGTGTAGTATCAGAATCTAAAACTGGTCTCACAGGAGAAGTTCAAATCATTTTAAAGTAAAGTGTCAGTCCTCTTGTACTTTAGTCGTCAATGTGCCTTTTTGTACTTAAGTCTGCATTGTGCATTTTTTATTAAATTCGGATGCAATTTCTGTGTTTCATCGTCAAAAAGAAGGTCCAAGGTATACAGTAAACCTGAAGTGAAGCATCGGAATCTAAAACTGGACTCACAGGAGAGGTTCAAATCATAGAAATTTCGAGTGTTAGTCCTCTTGTACTTAAGTTGGCATTGTGTGATTTGTATTAAATTCGAATGCAATTTCTGTGTTTCATCGCCAATAAAAAGGTCCAAGGTATACTGTAAACCTGAAGTGAAGGATCGGAATCTAAAACTGGACTCACAGGAGAGGTTCAAATCATAGAAAGTGAGAGTGTCAGTCCTCTTGTTCTTAGGTCGGCATTGAGCCTTTTGTGTTAAATTGGGATGCAATTTCTGTGATAAATCGTCAATAAGAAGGTCAAGGAAGACAGTAAACCTGAAGTGAAGCATCGGAATCTAAAACAGGACTCACAGGAGAGGTTCAAATCATAGAAAGTTAGAGTGTCAGTCCTCTTGTACTTAAGTCGGCAATTTGCCTTTTGTATTGAATTCGGATGCAATTTCTGTGTTTCATCGTCAATAAGAAAATCCAAGGGATTCAGTAAACCTGAAGTGAAGCACCAGAATCTAAAACTGGTCTCACAGGAGAGGTTCAAATCATAGAAAGTTAGAGTGTCAGTCCTTTTGTGCTTAAGTCGGCATTGTGCCTGTTGTATTAAATTCGAATGCAATTTCTGTTTTTCTTCGTCAATAAGAAGGTCCAAGGGATACAGTAAACCTGAAGTGAAGTATCGGAATCTAAAACTAGACTCACAGGAGAGGTTCAAATCATAGAAAGTTAGAGTGTCAGTCCTCTTGTACTTAAGTCGGCATTGTGCCTTTTGAATTTAATTCGGATGTAATTTCTGTGTTTCATCGTAAAAAAGAAGGTCCAAGGTATACAGGAAACCTGAAGTGAAGCATCGGAATCTAAAACTGGACTCATAGGAGAGGTTCAAAACATAGAAAGTAAGAGTGTCAGTCCTCTTGTACTTAGGTCGGCATTGAGCCTTTTGTGTTGAATTCGTATGAAATTTCTTTGTTTCATCGTCAATAAGAAGGTCAAGGTATACAGTAAACCTGAAGTGAAGCATCGGAATCTAAAACAGGACTCACAGGAGAGGTTCAAATCATAGAAAGTTAGAGTGTCAGTCCTCTTGTACTTAAGTCGGCATTTTGCCTTTTGTATTAAATTCGGATGCAATTACTGTGTCTCATCGTCAATAAGAAAGACCAAGGGATACAGTAAACCTGAAGTGAAGCACCAGAATCTAAAACTGGTCTCACAGGAGAGGTTCAAATCATAGAAAGTTGGAGTGTCAGTCCTTTTGTGCTTAAGTCGGCATTGTGCCTTTTGTATTAAATTCGGATGCAATTTCTGTGTTTCTTCGTCAGTAAGAAGGTCCAAGGAATACAGTAAACCTGAAGTGAAGTATCGGAATCTAAAACTGGACTCACAGGAGAGGTTGAAATCATAGAAAGTTAGAGTGTCAGTCCTCTTGTACTTAAGTCGACATTGTGCCTTTGGAATTTAATTCCGATGCAATTTCTGAGTTTCATCGTCATTAAGAAGGTCCAAGGTATACAGTAAACCCGAAGTGAAGCATCGGAATCTAAAACTGGACTCACAGGAGAGGTTCAAATCATAGAAAGTGAGAGTGTCGGTCCTCTTGTACTTAAGTCGACATGGTGCCTTTTGTATTAAATTCGGATGCTATTTTTGTGTTTCATCGTCAATAAGAAGGTCCAAGGGATACAGTAAACCTGAAGTGAAGCATCGGAATCTAAAACTGGACTCAGAGGACAGGTCCAAATCATAGAAAGTTAGAGTGTCAGTCCTCTTGTACTTAAGTCGGCATTGTGCTTTTTGAATTTAATTCCGATGCAATTTCTGTGCTTCATCATCAATAAGAAGGTAAAAGGGATACAGTCCACCTGGAGTGATGCATCGGAACCTAAAACTGGTATCACAGAAAGGTTCAAATCATAGATAGTTAAAGTGTCAGTCCTCTTGTACTTAAGTCGGTATCGTGCCTTTTGTATAAAATTTGAATGCAATTTCTGTGTTTCATCGTCAATAAGTAGGTCCAAAGGATACAGTAAACCTGAAGTGAAGTATCGGAATCTGAAACTGGACTCACAGGAGAGGTTCAAATCATAGAAAGTTAGAGTGTCAGTCCTCTTGCACCTAAGTCGGCATTGTAAATTTTGAATTTAATTCCGATGCAATTTCTGTGTTTCATCGTCAATAAGAAGGTCCAAGGTACACAGTAAACCTGAAGTGAAGCATTGAAATCTAAAACTGGACTCACAGGAGAGGTTCAAATCATAGAAAGTTAGAGTGTCAGTTCTCTTGTACTTAAGTCGGCAATTTGCCTTTTGTATTAAATTCGGATGCAATTTCTGTGTTTCATCGTCAATACGAAAATCCAACGGATACATAAACTTGAAGTGAAGCACCTGAATCAAAAACTGGTCTCACAGGAGAGGTTCAAATCATAGAAATTTAGAGTGTCAGTCCTCTTGTACTTAAGTTGGCATTGTGTGATTTGTATTAAATTCGAATGCAATTTCTGTGTTTCATCGCCAATTACAAGGTCCAAGGTATACTGTAAACCTGAAGTGAAGCATCGGAATCTAAAACTGGACTCACAGGAGAGGTTCAAATCATAGAAGGTGAGAGTGTCAGTCCTCTTGTTCTTAGGTCGGCATTGAGCCTTTTGTGTTAAATTGGGATGCAATTTCTGTGTTACATCGTCAATAAGAAGGTCAAGGAATACAGTAAACCTGAAGTGAAGCATCGGAATCTAAAACAGGACTCACAGGAGAGGTTCAAATCATAGAAAGTTAGAGTGTCAGTCCTCTTGTACTTAAGTCGGCAATTTGCCTTTTGTATTAAATTCGGATGCAATTTCTGTGTTTCATCGTCAATAAGAAAATCCAAGGGATACAGTAAACCTGAAGTGAAGCACCAGAATCTAAAACTGGTCTCACAGGAGAGGTTCAAATCATAGAAAGTTAGAGTGTCAGTCCTTTTGTGCTTAAGTCGGCATTGTGCTTGTTGTATTAAATTCGGATGCAATTTCTGTGTTTCTTCGTCAATAAGAAGGTCCAAGGGATACAGTAAACCTGAAGTGAAGTATCGGAATCTAAAACTAGACTCACAGGAGAGGTTCAAATCATAGAAAGTTAGAGTGTCAGTCCTCTTGTACTTAAGTCGGCATTGTGCCTTTTGAATTTAATTCGGATGTAATTTCTGTGTTTCATCGTAAAAAAGAAGGTCCAAGGCATACAGGAAACCTGAAGTGAAGCATCGGAATCTAAAACTGGACTCATAGGAGAGGTTCAAATCATAGAAAATAAGAGTGTCAGTCCTCTTGTACTTAGGTCGGCATTGAGCCTTTTGCGTTGAATTCGGATGCAATTTCTGTGTTTCATCGTCAATAAGAAGGTCAAGGTATACAGTAAACCTGAAGTGAAGCATCGGAATCTAAAACAGGACTCACAGGAGAGGCTCAAATCATAGAAAGTTAGAGTGTCAGTCCTCTTGTACTTAAGTCGGCATTTTGCCTTTTGTATTAAATTCGGATGCAATTTCTGTGTCTCATCGTCAATAAGAAAGACCAAGGGATACAGTAAACCTGAAGTGAAGCACCAGAATCTAAAACTGGTCTCACAGGAGAGGTTCAAATCATAGAAAGTTGGAGTGTCAGTCCTTTTGTGCTTAAGTCGGCATTGTGCCTTTTGTATTAAATTCGGATGCAATTTCTGTGTTTCTTCGTCAATAAGAAGGTCCAAGGAATACAGTAAACCTGAAGTGAAGTATCGGAATCTAAAACTGGACTCACAGGAGAGGTTGAAATCATAGAAAGTTAGAGTGTCAGTCCTCTTGTACTTAAGTCGGCATTGTGCCTTTTGAATGTAATTCCGATGCAATTTCTTAGTTTCATCGTCATTAAGAAGGTCCAAGGTATACAGTAAACCCGAAGTGAAGCATCGGGATCTAAAACTGGACCCACAGGAGAGGTTCAAATAATAGAAAGTTAGAGTGTCAGTCCTCTTGTACTTAAGTCTGCATTGTGCCTTTTGAATTTAATTCCGATGCAATTTCTGAGTTTCATCGTCATTAAGAAGGTCCAAGGTATACAGTAAACCCGAAGTGAAGCATCGGAATCTAAAACTGGACCCACAGGAGAGGTTCAAATCATAGAAAGTTAGAGTGTCAGTCCTCTTGTACTTAAGTCGTCATTGTGCCTTTTGTATTAAATTCGGATGCAATTTCTGTGTTTCATCGTCAATAAGAAGGTCCAAGGGATACAGTAAACCTGAAGTGAAGCATCGGAATCTGAAACTGGACTCACAGGAGAGGTTCAAATCATATAAAGTGAGAGTGTCGGTAATCTTGTACTAAAGTCGACATGGTGCCTTTTGTATTAAATTCGGAAGCTATTTTTGTGTTTCATCGTCAATAAGAAGGTCCAAGGGATACAGTAAACCTGAAGTGAATTATCGGAATCTAAAACTGGACTCAGAGGAGAGGTTCAAATCATAGAAAGTTAGAGTGTCAGTCCTCTTGTACTTAAGTCGGCATTGTGCTTTTTGAATTTAATTCCGACGCAATTTCTGTGTTTCATCGTCAATAAGAAGTTGAAAGGGATACAGTCCACCCTAAGTGATGCATCGGAACCTAAAACTGGTATCACAGAAAGGTTCAAATCATAGATAGTTAGAGTGTCAGTCCTCTTGTACTTAATTCGGTATCGTGGCTTTTGTATAAAATTTGGATGCAATTTCTGTGTTTCCTCGTCGATAAGTAGGTCCAAAGGATACAGTAAACCTGAGGTGAAGTATCGGAATCTGAAACTGGACTCACAGGACAGGTTCAAATCATAGAAAGTTAGAGTGTCAGTCCTCTTGTACTTAAGTCGGCATTGTGCCTTTTGAATTTAATTCGGATGTAATTTCTGTGTTTCATCGTAAAAAAGAAGGTCCAAGGAATACAGGAAACCTGAAGTGAAGCATCGGAATCTAAAACTGGACTCACTGGAGAGGTTCAAATCATAGAAAGTTGGAGTGTCGGTCCTCTTGTACTTAAGTCGACATTGTGCCTTTTGAATTTAATTCCAATGCATTTTCTTTGCTTCATCGTCAATAAGAAGGTCCAAGGTATACAGTAAACCTGAAGTGAAGCATCGGAATCTAAAACTGGACTCATAGGTGAGGTTCAAATCATAGAAAGTAAGAGTGTCAGTCCTCTTGTACTTAGGTCGGCATTGAGCCTTTTGTGTTGAATTCGTATGAAATTTCTTTGTTTCATCGTCAATAAGAAGGTCAAGGTATACAGTAAACCTGAAGTGAAGCATCGGAATCTAAAACAGGACTCACAGGAGAGGTTCAAATCATAGAAAGTTAGAGTGTCAGTCCTCTTGTACTTAAGTCGGCATTTTGCCTTTTGTATTAAATTCGGATGCAATTTCTGTGTCTCATCGTCAATAAGAAAGACCAAGGGATACAGTAAACCTGAAGTGAAGCACCAGAATCTAAAACTGGTCTCACAGGAGAGGTTCAAATCATAGAAAGTTGGAGTGTCAGTCCTTTTGTGCTTAAGTCGGCATTGTGCCTTTTGTATTAAATTCGGATGCAATTTCTGTGTTTCTTCGTCAGTAAGAAGGTCCAAGGAATACAGTAAACCTGCAGTGAAGTATCGGAATCTAAAACTGGACTCACAGGAGAGGTTGAAATCATAGAAAGTTAGAGTGTCAGTCCTCTTGTACTTAAGTCGGCATTGTGCCTTTGGAATTTAATTCCGATGCAATTTCTGAGTTTCATCGTCATTAAGAAGGTCCAAGGTATACAGTAAACCCGAAGTGAAGCATCGGAATCTAAAACTGGACTCACAGGAGAGGTTCAAATCATAGAAAGTTAGAGTGTCAGTCCTCTTGTACTTAAGTCGTCATTGTGCCTTTTGTATTAAATTCGGATGCAATTTCTGTGTTTCATCGTCAATAAGAAGGTCCAAGGGATACAGTAAACCTGAAGTGAAGCATCGGAATCTGAAACTGGACTCACAGGAGAGGTTCAAATCATAGAAAGTGAGAGTGTCGGTCCTCTTGTACTTAAGTCGACATTGTGCTTTTTGAATTTAATTCCGATGCAATTTCTGTGCTTCATCGTCAATAAGAAGGTAAAAGGGATACAGTCCACCTTGAGTGATGCATCGGAACCTAAAACTGGTATCACAGAAAGGTTCAAATCATAGATAGTTAGAGTGTCAGTCCTCTTGTACTTAAGTCGGTATCGTGCCTTTTGTATAAAATTTGGATGCAATTTCTGTGTTTCATCGTCAATAAGTAGGTCCAAAGGATACAGTAAACCTGAAGTGAAGTATCGGAATCTGAAACTGGACTCACAGGAGAGGTTCAAATCATAGAAAGTTAGAGTGTCAGTCCTCTTGCACCTAAGTCGGCATTGTAAATTTTGAATTTAATTCCGATGCAATTTCTGTGTTTCATCGTCAATAAGAAGGTCCAAGTTACACAGTAAACCTGAAGTGAAGCATCGGAATCTAAAACTGGACTCACAGGAGAGGTTCAAATCATAGAAAGTTAGAGTGTCAGTCCTCTTGTACTTAAGTCGACATGGTGCCTTTTGTATTAAATTCGGATGCTATTTTTGTGTTTCATCGTCAATAAGAAGGTCCAAGGGATACAGTAAACCTGAAGTGAAGCATCGGAATCTAAAACTGGACTCAGAGGACAGGTCCAAATCATAGAAAGTTAGAGTGTCAGTCCTCTTGTACTTAAGTCGGCATTGTGCCTTTTGAATTTAATTCCGATGCAATTTCTGAGTTTCATCGTCATTAAGAAGGTCCAAGGTATACAGTAAACCCGAAGTGAAGCATCGGAATCTAAAACTGGACCCACAGGAGAGGTTCAAATCATAGAAAGTTAGAGTGTCAGTCCTCTTGTACTTAAGTCGTCATTGTGCCTTTTGTATTAAATTCGGATGCAATTTCTGTGTTTCATCGTCAATAAGAAGGTCCAAGGGATACAGTAAACCTGAAGTGAAGCATCGGAATCTGAAACTGGACTCACAGGAGAGGTTCAAATCATAGAAAGTGAGAGTGTCGGTAATCTTGTACTAAAGTCGACATGGTGCCTTTTGTATTAAATTCGGAAGCTATTTTTGTGTTTCATCGTCAATAAGAAGGTCCAAGGGATACAGTAAACCTGAAGTGAAGCATCGGAATCTAAAACTGGACTCAGAGGAGAGGTTCAAATCATAGAAAGTTAGAGTGTCAGTCCTCTTGTACTTAAGTCGGCATTGTGCTTTTTGAATTTAATTCCGACGCAATTTCTGTGTTTCATCGTCAATAAGAAGTTAAAAGGGATACAGTCCACCCTAAGTGATGCATCGGAACCTAAAACTGGTATCACAGAAAGGTTCAAATCATAGATAGTTAGAGTGTCAGTCCTCTTGTACTTAATTCGGTATCGTGGCTTTTGTATAAAATTTGGATGCAATTTCTGTGTTTCCTCGTCGATAAGTAGGTCCAAAGGATACAGTAAACCTGAGGTGAAGTATCGGAATCTGA